>NC_043025.1:312380-314880 GCF_006345805.1 Octopus sinensis
ATGCTAACATAACTACTTCCTCCTCTCCTTTTCTATAACTCTGATTGTGATTGTCACTCCCTCTCTCCCCGGTCGCTCACTTCCCCGCTGACCATCATTCTTCCAGTAACCCACCACTTGTTACGCTCCCCTTAACATCCCTATTTTGACATACACACATTACTATTCTAGAAGCATTACTGCTTCCTTGCCTCGCATCGTAGACCCATCGTCCGCATTTACCCTCCCTTCTACCCACTCTTGATCAGGTTACCCAGAACAATTTTAGACAAATGAGGAGCCTGGGGGAAGGCAATGTCTCTAGGACTGGCTTCACAGAAAATGGAATATGAATGAATGGAGATCTCATAGGGTAGAGAGGAAACTTAGGCTTGTTTTGGTTAGGACATGAGAACCTCCTCAAGGATGGTGTCAGAGCATCCAGTACACTCTGCTTTGGGGTCTGCATTAAGAAGGGTTCCCAGCCTTAGCTGCCATTCTAAATAAAAATGGACAACAGAGACATGGTCCACTGGTTAGTTCTTGAAGGAAGTCAATGCTTATTTGCCAGCATGGAAAGCACACATACGAATGAAAATAACACACACACACACACACAAACACATACACAAATACAGAACCATGAACACACACAAGCACATGAATTTGCAGAGTACAACCGGCAGGGGATGGTGGCGATCCCTGCTGTACTCTTTCGCCACTGCTTTCTCTCACTCTTTTTCTGTTGGCCTGCTCGCTTAGCCAGCGGGGTGGCGTCATTTGAAGGCTAAAACAATGCGAAGCGCATTGTGACCAGTGATGTGTAGCAACATCTGATAGCCTGGTCCACCACGCGGATCACAGTGATATATATATATATATATATATATATATATATATATATCACTGTGATATATATATATATATATATATATATATGTATGTATGTATATATAGCTACCAGCACCTCGGAAGTAGTAATTACACAAACGAGGGGTAATCTGCTAGCTATTCGTTAGGTCAACCTTTAGTGGCAGATACGGCAACTCCAGTTGCCAACCATAAAGTAGAAAGTAACTTTTTTACTGCATATCAATCTTCAATATGGCAAAGTTTACAACCTTCTGCGGATTGTGAAAAACTTACTATCATCTTACACGTTCATCATCCTTGGATTTTAACTCTAAATACCGTAGGTTTTTGGATTATAGCATTGCACAGAACAACCTGCGAAACGAATCCGAGAACAATTAGCAAAGTATTTTCTTTAGAACAAGACATCCGAGGTGATGCATTCTGCACCGGAGGATGCAACAGAACCTGTTGTACAGAATCCAACCATCAAAGGACCAGAGGGTCGAAATGATGTGTGTGTGCGTGGGCGAGTGTACATTAATTTTACGGGAGTGGACACTAACTGCCTCAGCAGTTTTATGAACCCCTTATTAATATAGCAACATCAAAAGTAAACATTAAGCGAATAATTCTTCTTTACTACACTTGATCCGTTAATCATGTCTTCACCCTTGTTCAGTTCTCCTAAAACTTACTATAGTCAGGAATCTTGATTCCTGACTATAATATGACAACTTAGATTATGTCTCTAATATACACTCAAAGGAAGTTATGGAGGTACTTTACGAAGGTTCTCTTTACTGACAGACATCAAGTGTGTATGATTAGTTTGGTCAAGTACCCAGTAGAAGACAGTAATAACACATTGGTATCTACCCGAATTTTCATGCAGATTTTCATTTTCTATTTTTAACTCTACAAAGGATTATGTTCAGTTTGACATCAAGAACCATCGGGAAATGACACCATTGCTTTTAGCTGTCTCTGAGGGCCACGTCGGAATGGTGCACCAGCTGATAGCAAAAGGTGCAGACGTAAATGTTGTCAATAATGAAGGCAACAATTGTCTGCACCTGGCTGCGAAGACGAAGAGGTTTCATTCCGAGGTTGAACCTTTAAGTATTTTAGATAAGGTAAGTTTGGAAATTGTTTATGAATATATATGTGTGTGTGTGTGGTGTGTGTGTGTGTGTGTGTGGTTTTGAAAGAAGGAGAGTGAGAGAGCGAGAGAGACAGACAGACAAACATTGACTGTCATGTCTCAATTCACACTCATCAACCTTTCTTTTAAGTAACCCAGTCCCCCACTTGATAGCCTTAGTTATATTTTGTAACTAGGAAAATTCCATCTCCTGCTACCCTCAAAGCCATGGCCTCTCTACCATAAAGAAGGTAGCCTATCTTGGACATTGGTCATATAAACACAGCCATTACTGTGTAGAGAAGAGGTGACCTCCTGAAGAGAGGAAATATTCCTTAATAATAATGATACAGGTGACATGATAAAAGATAACCTTTATGGTGCTGGTGCCATGATAAATACATCCAGTCCATTCTATGAAGAATTCTTCAAAAGGAGAGATATCATATATGCTCTGGCGTTCTGTGGAAATGCCATAACAATGTTGAATCTCAGAACACTAGAGAATGGATACAATGAATTAGG
>NC_043025.1:319880-342380 GCF_006345805.1 Octopus sinensis
TGTTGCAGAAGCTGGTCCTGAAGCGTGATGACATTGCTGGGATCTTTGGCATTATGCAGTGTCGCCCCGTGCTAACATTGGTGTAGCTTACAATGCCAAAATTTGGCACAATTCCTTCCAGGATCTTCCAAGCATATATTACTGTATACCTCTCCCGTCTTCTCTCCAGGGAGTAGAGTCTTTGCTGTTTCAACCTTTCCCAGTAGCTGAGCTGTTGCAAAGAGACGATCTTCTTTGTGAATCTTCACTAGATTGCTTCAAAATCCGCTGTTAATTTTACACTGGTGGGTGACCATAGCTGTGATCAGTAATCCAGACGGCTGAGGGCGAATGTCCGCCAGTGGACCATCATGGTTTCCTTATCTCTGGTTCTGAATGTTCTTAGGATCCACCCAGCCAGTCGTTTTCACTTTGTTGCCATCCTGGTAACGTGCACTTGGAAAGAGGTATCATCACTCATGTCGATACCCAGGTCCGTCACAGACTTAGGCTCTGGGATTGAAATTCCCTGTGGACCGGTGTATCATGTAAGTTTAATATTCAGTTTTGGATGCTGGTAGCACAAGGCCTGGATTTTTTTAGCATTAAACTGCATATTATTATCCTCAGCCCATCTGTAGATTGAGTCCAACTCCTGCTGCAGGTGTGCAACATTGCTGGGGTTCTGTATTTTCTGCGAGACTTTCGTATCGTCTGCATAGCTGGCCAGAGTGGCTATCCGGGCATTTGAGGACATATCTGAGAGGGCCACTATAAAAAGCAGTGGTCCCAAGACAGTGCCCTGTGGAACACCACTCACTATTTGTATGTGCATAGAGGTGGTTCCATTAACCACTACTGCCTGACTCCTATCTTTCAGGAAGTCATGTAACCACACTCCAAGTTTTCCAGCTATGCCGAGGTCACGCAGTTTGTGGCATATCATACCATGATTCACCTTGTCAAAAGCTTTTGCAAAATCAAGGTAGATTACGTCCACATTTGATTTGTTGAGTAACTGCCTCAACACCCAGTCGTAATGTTGTAAGAGCTGGGTCAGGCAGCTCCTACCTGGTCGAAAACCACGCTGGGTATCACTCAGCAAGTTATTTTCCTCAAGGAATGCGATTAGTTTCTTTCTGACTATCCGTTCCATGACTTTGCTGATGTGTGAAGTTAGAGAGATAGGCCTATAGCTTTTGGCATCTGCTCTACTTCCCCCTTTATGTATTGGGCATATTATTCCCTCCGTCAGCTTGCTTGGCAGTTTATCATTTGTAAGAATCTTGAGGGGTTTTGCCAGGGCATGCTTACACGCTTTGAGGAGGATTGCTGGGAAACCATCTGGACCAGTAATTGAGTTTGTGTCCACTTCATCTATGGCATTTATACACGCATACATGGATACATAGATATATACTAACATATATATGTATATACACACAAACATATATTTATCTTTTTATCTTATATTAAACTTTTTAATACTTGTTGATAGTTATATATATTTGATATATAAATGTATATATAAATGTATATCATCATCGTCATCATCATCGTCGTTTAACGTCCGTTCTCCATGCTAGCATGGGTTGGACGGTTCGACCGGGGTTCTGGGAAGCCAGAAGGCTGCACCAGGCTCCAGTCTAATTTGGCAATGTTTCTACAGCTGGATGCCCTTCCTAACGCCAACCACTCCGTGAGTGTAGTGGGTGCTTTTTACGTGCCACCTGCACAGGTGCCAGGCGGGGCTGGCAACGGCCACGGTCAGATTGGTGTATTTTATGTGCCACCGGCACGGAAGCCAGTCGAGGCGGTGCTGGCATCGGCCACGAGTCGGATAGTGCTTTTTACGTACCACCAGACCAGGGATCCTGGCTGGTTCAATTCGATTTCGATTTCGCTTGCCCCAACATGTCTTCACAAGCAAAGGGGGTTGGCAAGGGTGCCTGTCGTACGGTCGCATTGGAGTATTTTACGTGCCACGGCCACGAGTCGGATAGTGCTTTTTACGTACCACCAGACCAGGGATCCTGGCTGGTTCAATTCGATTTCGATTTCGCTTGCCCCAACATGTCTTCACAAGCAAAGGGGGTTGGCATGGGTGCCTGTCGTACGGTCGCATTGGAGTATTTTACGTGCCACGGCCCCGAGTCGGATAGTGCTTTTTACGTACCACCAGGCCAGGGATCCTGGCTGGTTCAATTCGGTTTCGATTTCGATTTCGATTTCGCTTGCCCCAACATGTCTTCGCAAGCATGGGGGGTTGGGATGGGTGTCTGTCGTCGGATGAGGTTCTATATCGACTTCGCTTGCCTCAACCGGTCTTTGTGTCCAAGGGAGGAAAGTCATTCATAAGTGGGCTGGGCTCACTTGTCCTGCCTGGTCTTCTCACGTACAGAATATTTCCAAAGGTCTCGGTCTCTGGTCATTTCCTCAGTGAGGCCTAAAGTTCGAAGGCCGTGCTTCACCACCTCGTCCCAGGTTTTCCTGGGTCTACCTCTTCCACGGGTTCCCTCAACTGCTAGGGATTGGCACTTTCTCACACACCTATCTTCATCCATTCTCGCCACATGACCATACCAGCGCAATCGTCTCTCTTGCACACCACAACTGATGCTTCTTAGGTACAACATTTCTCTCAAGGTGCTAACGCTCTGTCGAGTATGTACACTGACATTACACATCCATCGGAGCATACTGGCTTCATTCCTCACGAGCTTACGCATGTCCTCAGCAGTCACAGCCCATGTTTCGATAAATGTATATAGATTTAAAATTAAAGATTTTAAATTATTAATTTATATTTATAAATTTATATATATATATATATATATATATAAATTTATAAATATAAATTAATAATTTAAAATCTTTAATTTTAAATTTAAATAATTTAAATTTTAAATTTTATATTTTACATATTTTGTATGTTATATTAATTATTTTTATTTCTATGTTTTGGTTTATGTTTTTCATTGTTTGATTTGCCTAATTGAAATTATATGTATACTAGCAGAATTGCCCGGCGTTGCTCGGGGCTGAATTGCTTGAAAGTACTGTTAATGATTGCACTGAATTATGATGATTATTCAGGCAAATATTGATATAAGCTTACGGTGGGAGATAAGGACTTAACGATCAAACGTGTGCCATTGCA
This sequence comes from Octopus sinensis, assembly GCF_006345805.1. Classification (NCBI taxonomy): domain Eukaryota; kingdom Metazoa; phylum Mollusca; class Cephalopoda; order Octopoda; family Octopodidae; genus Octopus; species Octopus sinensis. The sequence goes on from NC_043025.1 coordinate 323,020, forward strand.
TTGTTTTGGGGGAACCAAATTTCTGATGAGCATTATAGGGGCACCAACTTTAAGTTTGAGAAAGTGTGGTGGTAGTCCGGGGTGCTCAAAGGAATTGAGTACCTCTATTGGATAGTTGATGACGTCCTCTGGGTCAGGAGTTGTATCGATAGACTGATATACATAGACTTCCCCAGGAATGAGTTTTAGCATTTCATCATTAATATGGTGAACAGTTTTATTCCTCGGGGCCAGTATAGCCTTTTTGCCAATCCAATCCATATTCTGATAATTAGCTTGTAGATCGGGGAACACTGCATCTCTGAGATCAGAAGGCGTCTTAACAATGGTACAAATGGAATCGATGGCAATTTTACCATTTTCATCCCCTGGTATTTTGCCTTCGCCAAGTGCAAGGAGGGTGTGAGGAAATGCTGCTGATGTGATATTACGTCACATCTGAGCACGCATATTGGTGTGAAGTTTGAGAGTTACTTCCGTTTATTTTTAAAAATATGCATTAAAATGGAAAAAAATGATGGTAAATTATTTGTAAAATCATAGACTCATCGTAGACGCGCGCTAATACCCAGAAGGGCTCGATATGAATCATGACTATAAGATACCCGGTTTTGGTTAAACTGCATCGCAAAATGTGGGAGTAGTTAGGAATCTAAATCGGAGTAGACAGACACACAACCTTTCTTTTATATATAAAGATTTTCGTCCTAAAAAACTTTGTATGGAGTGAATGGTTACCTCTTTGGAAATATATACACACACATTATACATACATGTGTGTATAGATGAATATATAAATACATTTAAATATCTATATACACTTTTGGGCGATCTCTCTGTTTCTTAGAGATAACTTTAGATCTTATTTTCGTCATAAAAAACTTTGTATGGAGTGAATGGTTACCTCTATGGAAATATATACACACACGTTATACATACATATGTGCATAGATGAATATATAAATACATTTATATATCTATATACACTTTTGGGCGATCTTTGTGCTACTTAGAGATAACTTTAGATCTTATTTTCGTCCTAAAAAACTTTGTGCGGAGTGAATGGTTACGTCTATGGAAATATATACACACACATTATACATACATCTGTGTATAGATGAATATATAAATACATTTAAATATCTATATACACTTTTGGGCGATCTTTCTGCTACTTGTATATACTTTAGATCTTATATTCGTCCTAAAAGACTTTGTATGGAGTGAAAAGTTACCTCTATGGAAATATATACACACACATTATACATACATCTGTGTATAGATGAATATATAAATACATTTAAATATCTATATACACTTTTGGGCGATCTTTCTGCTACTTGGATATAGGTCTTATATTCGTCCTAAAAAACTTTCCTGTCACACACTCACGCACACGCACACACACACACGCACCCTCACACACACACACACGCGCACACACACACACACTCACACACACGCACACACACACGTTAGCTTACAATTTTATTTATATATTTGCGTGTCTATGTGTGTAAAGAGGAAGTGGCAGGGTTAAAAAGTCACTCACTACAAAAAGTGAATTACTTTCACTTTATTCGTTGCACACTGTGTCTGTGCGTTTGCGTGTGCTGTAGCCCACACTAAGAGAAGCATTAGACTCATGCACCACAATGTGAGTTTTCTCTAAATTTTGCTTAATTGGGGTTGAAATTTTAAAAAGTGGACCTGGCAAAACCCGATGCATTCTACTCTTAAAAATGCTAGGTAAATTGTAATTGAAGAAATCCTATATTGTAGATTTCTATAAGATACAAATGGAGGCAGATAAAATCTGCCTTTTATAATAAGAGATACATAAATATAAACAACTTATAAATAAGGGCAACCAAAAAATTTCTAATGCCAAATATACCGAAAAATTGGACATATAATTTTTTTCTCAGTACGCACGCTACTCGAAAAAAGGTCGACAGAAATTTCTAAAAAAATTTCATTATTACCTTTTCGGACCGATTTCAGGGTTATTTCAAAAAGAACCCCTCCCTTCATATATATATATATATATATATATATATATATAAATATACGTATATATACATACAAACCAGATGTCTAAATATAGAGGACTTGTGAAACAGATTAGATACAATGAAGTGTTTTATATATACATATATTAATGGTTGTACTTGATCTTATCAATAAGAATCCAGACTGTTGCCATAGTAACAAAGCTAAAGTACACAGAATGAAGTTGCTTGGCACAGATTGACCTTTATCTCTGTTGTGCATGCACGCTAAGTTTTAACTTTCTAGCGCAATTCCACTGTTTACAGCAGTGCTTGGAAGGAAGGTGTGTAGCGTGTGATCGTCACATTGACAATGATATAGAAAGCTGAGCAGAGAATCTGCATCAAATTTTGTCAAAAGTTTGACGATTCCTGCTCAGAGGGCCCTAGAAATTTTTCAATAAATTTTTATCGTCCCTGACACAATCAAGGACATCTTGTGCATCTGAAACCCGTGTGTCCTTTTGGTCCGCTGAAAGCAGTTTTGGCAGACAGGCGTCTCAAACCCAAATCTTCTGTGGTAATGGACCGAACCGTAACTAACCTGCACATCCTCTGATAATTCAAGGATGGTAATTCGACGGTTTACCCACACAACTGTACGCACATCAGCAATGTTTTTTCTCAGTTCTGCTCGTTGCAGATCTTCCAGAATGTTCGTCAATATCGACATTTTCGGCCATACTTAAAATGTCTGAACCACTCTTACATGTGTGTGTGGCTCATACACTCCTCTCCATACACTTTCTGCAACTTTACGTAGGCTTCCAAGCACTGCTGTAAACAGCGGATATGAGCTAGAACATAAAAAATTAGTGCGCATGTACAGCACAGATTGAGATCAATCTTTGCCAAGCGGCTTCACTCTGCGTGTTTTTGCTTCGTTACTATAGCAACAGTCTGGATACTTATTGATCAGACCTCGTATATAGACACAAAGTTGTGTACATATATAGTTTTGTTCAGCAGAAATGGAGTCTAGAAGTGAAGTATGGTTTTGGAATATATGTGGTGCACTGCTTTTGTAATATATCAGAGTCAAGACGTATATTTAACAAAATCTGTATAAATATACACGTGTGTGTGTCTGCGTAGCACTTATACACACATAAATCTGTCCAAACGTGGTTCTTTAAAATAGAAATTGTGAGACACTCATGGAGGTCACTGCAGAGTTTCATAATATTTTGTCCTGTAAACATGTATACCATGTAAAAATTGATATACATGAATGTTATTGATGAAATGTGTTTATATTTTGTTCCATAGATGTCGCTGGTGTCAAAAGAACATGGCCACCGTGAGACTGCAACCATGTGGAGATCTTGTTCTCTGCGAGAATTGTTCTTCTGAAATGACATTTAAGAGATGCCCCATGTGTCGAGGATACACACTCAGCAAAAGTGAATTTGGTAAGATAATATTTGGGGCTCTGTTTGTTGTCTTGTTGACCTTATTGTGTGGAATAATGTGCTTCGTGTAGACCCAGGTATGTCATAATGGGACAGATTTATGATAGGTGTCCCTGAGGTCTTTTCTTTGTGACAGTATATCTATCACTACATCCACTAAATATTGCCTTTACCTAATTTTGAGATGTCACACTTCAAGATGTCTGTCAGGATATGTTGTTTAGGTACGTACCCTGAATGTCTCTTTAGGTACGTACCCTGAATTATAAGAAATTAACAAGATTAAAAATCAAATCTCTAACATTATAAGTATAATGATCATTAACGTTGATTAAATATTAAATTTAGTATTGAACGGTGAACATCTGTTTGCATTTAAACAAAATATTGGTGTTGACATAAAATATAAAGATAGGAATAAAATATGAGTTCCCTGTGTGACTTGATCTCACAAATCCTTGTTTGTATCTATATATAATATACACTTATTACATTGTTTGAACAACATTTACCATCCATATAGTCATTATTTTTCTCACTCTTGTTAGATTTTTAGATGATATTAATGCTAAAAGAGGCACAATTTTCTGAATGTTTCACCCTTTGGTCTTGATTGTTGCGTTCAAATTATTTAATGAAAGATAGTCATTGTTATTTGACCAGGAAATGAATTAATCATTAGTATTTGGCAGTGGACTTGGTTATATCTTTCTTCGTTTGCTCATGGAACTACCATAATATTAGCTGTGCTGAGACACAATCATATTCATAGTAATGAAGGTTATATGTTCTTTACTCAGATTATATACAATCTATATTGATATCTAGTATTGCACCGTCAAGCACAGTGCCATTGTATCACATATATACCCAATTATCATGATAATTAATAAGCTATAATTCATTAACTCTCTTACATTTGTATGTATGAAATGTAAACTTATTTTGTCATAGGAACATTGTGTACCCTCACCTAACATTTTACAACTTGTTAGGGATCATGTTGTGGAGATGATTTTTAGGGGACAGATTGTGTGTGGGATGGAGGGTATGCACATAAAGAACATGTCTTTATGGGCTCAGTTTTACTTAATTAGAGAGGAATGTTGATTAGTGAATTCTAGAGATGAGAGTACTGTGCCATGCCATAGGTTTGGAACAGTTATAAGAAAAGAAAGACAAAGCTAAGAGAAAACTCTTATCAAGTGTTAATTAAATGAGATAATTGCAACATTGTTAGAATATTTAATGTGTTTTTAGAGAGAGAGAGAGAGAGAGGGTGGATTTAGGAATGTTAGTCTCTTTTATTGTGGACATATTGGGCTATTACATGGGACCACTGTAGAAAGTACAGAAATATTGACCAAAACCATAATGGTCAACATTTGACCGGTAAGGTCACCAATTGAATGACTCACAATAACAAGATAGAGTTTAATAAAAATAAAGATGAAGAAAGTTTATTTTTAAATGTAAAACTTGGAAATATTTATTTCAGAGGCTCCAAAGTTTGAAGACAGGTGTGTAAAAAAAGAGGCTACATGTCAGGAATTAGGGGCTGCATCTCAGGCAATAGGTGAGTATAAAATAATAGTTCCCAATTGATTTCTGTAAGGTTACTTCCCCCGAGGATTTTCTGCTCGAAAGAATAACTGAAAACAGCTTCCATTCCTATTTTCCAATTGAACGATTATCTGTATAATAATTGAATTAAAGATATCGATTTACTGAGAGTTTATGAAATACCCATTGAGGTTAATGCTGTTGGTAATAATGTTCAAATTAGAAGACACAATAGAGTTAAATTTGTCAATTGGTCACAGAACTCATCATCATCATCATTATCATCATCATCATCATTTAACATCCGTTTCTTATGGCGGCATGGGTCGGACGATTTCACTGGCAAGGCAGTAGGCTGCGCCAGGCTCCAATGTGATCTGGCAAGGTTTCCACATATGTATGCCATTCCTAATGCCAACCACTCTGAGAGTGTGGTGGGTGCTTTTTACGTGCCACCGACACAGGAGCCAGTCGGGGTGGGGGCTGGCATCGACCACATTCGGATGGTGCTTTTTACGTGCCAGCGGCACAGGGAACTAGTCAGGCGGCAGTGACAAGGACCTATGCTTCTATGGTACTTATAACGTGACACAGGAACAGGTGCCAGTCAGGCGGCACTGGCATCGGTCACAACTACAATTTCCATTTTGATTTCGATCTTGAATTGCTTTTGATTTTTCATTTCTGTTATTGCCTGGTGGACTATGATGAAAACGAGGGGTTTAGGAATGATCCCTAGTGAACTCCTACTTCTATCCGGAATTCTTCACTATACTCATTGCCGATCCTCACCTTACTACAGGGCTCTTCAACTCTTATAATCGCTCGTCAATCCCTAGTTTCCGCATTAGCTGTAAAAAGGATTCTATTAAATATTCCACTGAAATTTCATAAAATCAAGGTTAACGTGGTTGGTAAAATGGTTAAATAAGAAGACATAATAGAGTTAAGGATGTCTTTTAGGACAGAGAACTAAAATATTTCGTTGTTTATTTGTAAACAGGTGAGGTAACGAGAAAGATTTTGTTTCTTTTGCTACTAAGGTCTTTCCTAAGTTTTCTGATAGTTTATTGTTGTTGTTATTATGTAGCCAGATGTCTATCAGGATATGTTGTTTAGGTACGTGCCCTGAATGTCTCAGGTCAGAATAGCATTGTTATAAATTAAAGAATTTAAAAATCAAATCTCTAAGATTATAAGTATAATGATCATTAACGTTGATTAAATATCAAATTTAGTATTGAACGGTGAACATCTGTTTGCATTTAAAAATATTGGTGTTGACATAAAATACAAAGATAGGAATTAAATATGAGTTCCCTGTGTGACTTGATCTCACAAATCCTTGTTTGTAACTATATATAATATACACTTATTACATTGTTTGAACAACATTTACCATCCATATAGTCATTCTTTTTCTCACTCTTGTTAGATTTTAGATGATATTAATGCTAAAAGAGGCACAATTTTCTGAATGTTTCACCCTTTGGTCTTGATTGTTGCGTTCAAATTATTTAATGAAAGATAGTCATTGTTATTTGACCAGGAAATGAATTAATCATTAGTATTTGGCAGTGGACTTGGTTATATCTTTCTTCGTTTGCTCATGGAACTACCATAATATTAGCTGTGCTGAGACACAATCATATTCATTGTAATGAAGGCTATATGTTCTTTACTCAGATTATATACAATCTATATTGATATCTAGTATTGCACCATCAAGCACAGTGCCATTGTATCACATATATACCCAATTATCATGATAATTAATAAGCTATAATTCATTAACTCTCTTACATTTGTATGTCTGAAATATAAACTTATTTTGTCATAGGAGCATCGTGTACCCTCACCTAACATTTTATATCTTGTTAGGGATCATGTTGGGGAAGGGTGTATGGAATTTAGCTTGTGGAGATGTTTTTTAGGGGACAGATTGTGTTCAGGGTGGGGGGTATGCACATAAAGGACATGCCTTGATGGCCTCGATGTTACTTAGCCAGTTGGGTCTTTTCAAGCACAGAAAATTGCTGATTGTCTCAGTCGTTTTAGTTATCTTCCCGTGTGAAGCTCAGCATCTGAACATCATTTCTCACCACTTTGCCCCATGTCTTCCTCAGTCTTCCTCTTCCTCAGCTTCTCTCCACATTTAGAGATCCGCATCTCTTTATGCTGATCACCTCATCCATATGCATCACATAACCATACTATGAAAGATCTCTCTTTTGAACTCTACATCGGATGACTCTTATACCCAGATTTGCTCTTAAGACATTTCCACTGCGACTTACCTGAACACTGATGTTGTACATCCAGTGAAGCATGCTGGCTTCATTTGACTCCGACCCTTTGCATGTCTTCTATCTTCACAGCCTATCTTTCATTATTGTGTTGTACATCTGTCCGTACACAGGTCTCATACAATCTGCTTTCCACTCTTAGGGAGAAGCCCTTCGTTACCAACAGAGTGGGGGGATTTGGGTCGGTTAATCTTGACTATTGGCTATAGGAATATTTCACAATTATAAAATATCGATGTTCATTAAAGAAATTTTACTATAAAGTATAATCTTGGAAATATTTATTTCAGCAAGGCCAATATTTGAAGACAAAGAGGTCCAGACAGTAGAAGAACCACGTGCTGAGTATAGAATGACATTACATAATTGATTTCTATAAATTTTAGCTTTTACTGAGCTATTTTGGTCAATAGAATGACCGAGAACAGGTTCCAATGTTATATTTCATTTGAATGCTTAGCTATAAAGAAATTCTGTTCTTCTACAACAACACGAATATCCAATAAATGTACTTTATGCAAACATCAGTTACTCATTCACTCGCAGAACGAAAGATTCAAAAATTAAATATAAACCCTGAAACGGTTCTCTCCCGTTAAGGAGAATATTCGCCCTGTTTGTCATCTCATTGTACTCATTCATTCTCTCTCTCTCTCATTCATGCTCTTTCTCTCCGTCTTTTCAAGAAAGATGCTGGTTAAAAGTTTCAATACAATAAATGATATCATCTTCATCTTTTCTCATCTGCTCTCCATGCTCCCATACACTAGGTGGGTCATCACTGTCCAAGTCAGTTGTATCTGAAATTACTGCCAACCGTCATTTGTTGAGGAAAACATCTCACTTAAACATTGCAGCTTTTCTAAGGTGGTAGACCCTTTCTAACCCCAACCACTTTATAAAGGGTCCTGGGTATATTTTATTGTCGCACAAGCATTAGAAATGATCATCAATTTCCCAACAATATCAAACGTTCCTTTCAAACTTGTGGTGTCATCTTTCCTAGTTTCCACCAGCCACTTCCTAGTGTGTTCTGGGAGCATTTAATTATAGCACAAGTAGTAATCAAGTTGTGTTACATTCTATATAATTAGACGGTCCTCACTACTCTATGATGTTTTATTTCACTGAAGCTGATGACATTTTCAGGAGGTGAGAAGGGAATGTGATGACAAAAGAATCAGGATGCGGGGAGAGAAATTTGCAATACCCCCTCTCCCGGCTGTGGGGTCTTTGTCTTACATGTCTTTTGGCTAAGTATGCCAGTACTTGTGCTTTATACAAAGGGGTCACGTACACTCTGTGGGGTGGTTGGCATCAATAAGAGCATCCTACCGTAGAAAACCATGCCAAAGAAACCATCTGGGGCCTGGTGCAGTTGTCTGGCTTGTCAGATCCTGTCAAGATTTCCAACCCATTCCAGCATGGAAAACAAACTTTGAATGTTGATGATGATGATGCTGTCTTCCAGTAACTCATCATAATTCTTTGTCTTAGATTGTTACAGTAGTTTCCTGTCTGGTATAAAATATTAGCTCAGTATAATAATATCGATTGTGAAAACCGGTTCAGTGATTTTGATAACATTCATATTGAACAGAGAACATATGTTCACATTTGAACAAAACATTGATGTTAACATATGCAATACATGGAAAGGAATGAACGTATGAGATTCCAGTGTGACTTGAACTCACAACTCTTTTCTAACTATATATATATATAATTATCGCTTGTTACGATGTTTGAATAACGTTTACTGTCCATATATAGACATCGTTATACTGACAATTGTTGGCTTTGAGATGGTTTCAATTGTAAGAGAGTCACTGTTTTCAGTCTTTCACATTTTGGTTTTACTTCCGACTTGATTGTTATGTTGAAATTAGATCATGGAACCTGGTCATTGTTATTTGACCAAGAAAAGAATTCATCATTAGTATTCGGTACTGGAAATGGTTACATTTTTCTATGGTTTCTCATGGAACTACCATAATATCAACTGTGCTGAGACACAACCATATTAATTGTAACAAATGTCACATGTTCTTCACACAGAGTTTATACAATCTATATTGATAGTTAGTGTTTAAACGCCGCATTAACATGATAATTAATCAGCTATCATTCATTAACTCTCTTACATTTGTCTGTCTGGAAGTTTCATAGCATTATCTTGTACCCTCATCTGATATTTTACACCTTGTTACCCTCAAAGTTAACATAACTTTTATATGGGTACACAACCACATCCCTACGAACTAGTTTTTACAGCTGTATGCCCTTCCCACAATAATAAAGTGTTGATTATCAATAACTATAATGAAATTATACTATAAAACGTAAAACTTGAAAATATTCATTTCAAAGACTCCAACTTCTGTGAAGGATGCCTTGACAACATCACAGCCAGTTGGTGAGAAGCAAATAACAGTACCTCATGGATTTCTATGAATTTAACCTTCACCTGAGCATTTGTAGTTTATCAGAATGACTGAGGACAAGATCCATTCCTAATTTACATCTGAAATATTAGCTGTATAATAATTCTATTAGACATTTTGATATCAATGGAATTTCACAAAATAGTCAACGGGGTTGGCATGGTTCGGAAAATGGATAATTTAGAAGACAATAGAATTAATACTGTATTTTGAAACGGAGGACTAAAATATGTAGTTACTAAGTTTACTGATAGGTTATTGCTGTTGTTGCTATTTAGGCAAATGTCTCTCATAATGTGACAGATTTACAATGAAATGTGTTCCGTATGTGAACACCCTGCCTTTTTCTTTCACTGATAATAAATTTATCATTACATCCCCTAAACATTGTCTTTATCCATGTAAAAGTATTAGGTTTGATGTTGAGACAACCGTTCTCTCTCTCCCTCTCTCTCCAAGATAGACACTGATGACCCTCATCATTTATCATCTGATGTCTATGCTCCTATCGATTGGATGGATGATTCCTATCCATGTCAGTTCTTATTAACAAATACTGTCCGCCTTGATTGGATGAGGAACACATTCCGGCTTTTCTATGGTGATGTGCCTTTCCTAACATCAACCACTTTAAAAAGGGCCTTGGGCACAATTTTGCTCCAAAAGCCCTAGAAAAATGATCATGTCGTCAACAAAATTAAACGCTCCTCTTTAACTTCTACAAGGAAATTCTGTTTGCAGATACTGAGAACAGAAAGCTAAAATACAATAAAGATGAACTGGATGGATATATGCAGGAGATCCAAAGCAAAAGCAATGATTCCCATTCATAGACAGTTTGAAATGTCCATTGAAACCAGCAATCAAATACCGATTGATTAGTTCAGACTAATTTCAACCTTGAATATTGATGGCGAGATTTACAAGGTTGTATTCACAAAGAGATCAACTGTAAATCTACAGAATAATGAATATGGGACTAAAAGTATCTCGAAGACTGGAATCCTCTGGCATTCCTGGCTGTGTGGAACCTGTGTCTTAAATCTAGGATGTGATACAAGACGGAAAGAAGATTAAAAGGGATTGAATGTTGTGTGATTTGATCTGGTTTATGGTTCTCTAGCAAACAAATTGTTGATGGAAGCAGTGGACCTGTTTTATATATGAGAAAAGATTAAGGATCTGATGAGGAGCTGCTATAACAATTTCAATATGCAGTTCTTGAGGAAAACTTTCTCGGCAGACTGGTATCATTTTGAAACGGGAATTGCTGTAGTTTCTACAATATCAGTCATTTGGTTTGTGATTGTTATGGAGATGTTACTTAAATCAGCAGATTGATAAGAAATGGCTCAAAGGAAAACACTCGAGAAGACATTAATGGATTACATAACAATAGTAACAACAAATAAAAGGATATGCAAATAGTTCTGGATTAACTGGGTAGACTGAGGAACTTGGTGAAGAATGTGATTCAATGCAAATGAGTAATGAAGCCAGTCATTTCTGAAAGGTCAGCAGAAACAAGTGAAGGTCAAAATAGCAGGAGAAACCCTGATGAAGTTTAAAGGGAAACTTGAAAAACTATTACGACGATGGTACACTACCTAATTTTGCAATAAGAGTAAAGGCATTGAGATCAAGTCACAGAACGAAGATGGTTAAAAGAAACAAATATGCCAAACATTCTGGAAAATAAAAGATTTGGAGCTCTCACTTTGTATTCCCGTCTTTCTTATATATTTTTGAGTATCAGTCCTTTTGTACCATTTCAGATGTCTTCACTGCAATAATGTGTAGATGTCCAGTTGTATGTAGTGAATGGGGTTTTGTGCAAGTGTACATTGTTTTAGGACACCTGATATCACTTTTTGTTTCATCTTTGGAGAACTGATCATTGCTCACCTGTATTTAGGAGTCTTAAAATATTCCCTGCACCAGATAATGACCAGGTGAACTGGGATGTGGGATGATAAAATTCAAGATTTCCAACAGCAAAGAGAACAGGTATTACGTTTATTTTACTTGAAGTGGTGTGTCATGCAATTCTGACGAGATCTTTGGAGACCACATTGGATGATATTGGACTTTAGCAGAAGATGAGGAGAATGGTGGTTAGTGAAGTGTAGAGTTCAGAGGACAGTCACATGTCATAGATTTGGTACAGATATATGAAAGGAGAGAGAGAACTATGAAATGATAATTGAATGAAATAATTGCAACATTGTTAGATTATGTAGGATGTCTCTGTTAAAGAGAAACAAGGTTTCGGAAAGTTAGTCTATTTTGTTGCGGGCCTAAATATTGAGCTATTACCTGGTCCCACAATGGAAAGTATAAAAATACTGAGCAAAACCCTAGTGGTTACCAGCCAACCACTGATGATAACAATGTCCCACAACAATAAACTACAGAATATTTATAGAGATAAATAAGTTTTACAATAAATTATAAAAGCTGGAAATATTTATTTCAGAGAGTCCAGTTCTGAAGGAGAAAGATCTTCTGAGAGTGGCTAAGAGGTTAGGACGTGATTGGTGGCAAATAGGTGAGTATATTTGATTTCTATATATTTTACTTTCACCTGATCTATTTTATTTGTCAGAATGAATGAGAACAAGTTACATTCCTCATTTCCAATTGATAGGTTATCTGTATGACAATTTTATTTACGATATTCCTGATATTTCATAAAATATCCACTGAGGTTAGCATGGTTGGTAATAATGGATAAACTAGAAAACACAAATGGCGTTTAATATTATCTTTTGGAAGAGGGAACTAAAATATATTGTTTAAGGGTAAACAGGTGAGTGAATTTGTTTTACATTTTCTTTAGGTTCACTGTTAGGTTATTGTAATGAAGGACAAGTACCAAAGTTCACATCTAAAACAAAGCATCTTTATTCAAACAGAAAACTTTGAGTTTGGTTCTTCTTGCAGTCATTATTTATTGGGTTATTGTGTTGGAAGCTGATAATTCCAATTTATTTTGCCATTTTGCAATAACTTTACCACATGACATATGTCTGTAAATGCTTCAATAAAAAGAGATTTAATAAAGGTGACACAGCGAAATCCTATCATTCTCCTCAGGCGAAAACAGAGAATTCCTTTAAGGGAATTTACCAGAAAATGAACATTCACAAGTCAAGCCGAACTGCAGGGGGCATCTCTCATTCAGACTGACATAATAATAACTGAATAGGCTCTGTAGAATTGATCGAACCTGGAGTTCATTGGAGAAGTTTGAAATGGGATTGAGTTTGACTTAGAATTATCGACTGTTGGACAATCACTGATCATTCGATTTCCAGTGTCCTCTTGGGAACTTTGCAAGGTAGTAGATGACACAGAGGGACAGTACTTTCATGACCCTTTGAATACCAGTTCTGAAATCTAACAGAATATGACAGATGTATGGGGTTCTTCTAAAGGGTCTTTGGAGTAATGTTACTCAATAGGATTTACAGTTCAGAGATCTGGGAGTCTCTCCAGGTTGAGCCACGTCTCCTCCACATCTGTGGTACCTCGGACATGTGATCAGGGTGTTGCAGCAATGAATTACAGGACAGGTTCTCAAAGTCAAACCAATGGAACAGGATACCGAGGGGGAGGCCAAGAAAGAAATGGTTGGATGATATCCATAGTCTTAGTTCTTCACATCATAGAATACAAGCAGAATGTCTAATGATGGATGCTTCTGACAGGACCCTATGGAGGAGGTGCCTGAGGACTCTTTCCCCACAGCCCTTTCAAGAATATTGAGCAGAGGAAATGGATGGATCATATGCTTTCACTGTTGGAGGTCAATGTTAATTCTTGAGGTTCTGATATACTTTTGCCTTCACAAAAGTTTTCCTGCCCTCGTTTACCATATATTTTCTCCCGTATAATTTTCAATTAATTTTCTTTAAAAATCTCGTTTAATTCAAACTCTTTGTTATTTTTGTCAATAGAAAACAATGTCTTATATTTTTCATGTTTCTTAGCTATTTCTTTTTTTACTTCTCTATTGATAAAGTTTGTTTGTTATATTCATAACAACCTACAGTACACAGCGTTTTATGTTATTGTCAGTGTTGTTGCATTTATTTCTTATTGTTGTGTCTTTTGCAGTTATTGTTTTAGAAGTTGATACAACTAAACTGAAAATTGATGATGAGTCTAATGTCACTGTAAAACAAGGCTACCAGATTCTTTACGAATGGTTCAAAAATTGCGACCCAGAAACACGGACACACGCAACATTACGTGCAGCTCTTGAAGAAGCTGAATGTTTCGCTGCGATGGAATGTCTGTCATTAGACGCAAAGTGAATTTCTGTGTAACTGTTGTTGTTTAGCCTCAGATTAACCTTGACCAAACAGAGACTTATGATCAAACGCATTCCAGTCAGGACCATCATGCCTATTTCCAAAGAGAACCCACAACCACATTGTCCAATATGCCCTTCTGTACAGTGATATCGTGTGAATTTAGCTGCTAATTCTAGCAGGTATATCAGCCACATAGTGATCCCTTCACTGGTTTGGCTCCTTTGTTAAAAATTCACATTTAAAATAAAGACAAACTTTGAAATGTTCATTTATTGTTGTTGCTGTTGTTGTATATCTAACCCCCCCTAAGCAACCCCATTGTTAAATAGACAGCTTTAATATCTTCTGCTATATTGATAGCTATCTACCTTCATGTTTATCTGAGAGTAGAATGCCTGGTATATATATATATTGATGCCTTTTCCCTTTATATATCCTATAGAGATAGTATTTCTATATAATACATGATGTATCTAAGGATATATCTCACTTTGTCCTGTTGTGGTTTAAGACAGGCCTCTCCAAAGTGGTGGTGGTTGAATAAAAATTCAGGGGGATTTGAGTGCAATATACAATATTCTAATTTTATATTCTTACTTTATGACCTTCGTTATTTACTAATTACTGAAATTTTCGTCAGAAAAATAAAACTTCACTATTATACATATGAAAATAAATCAAAAAAATTATAATTAAACAATAGCTGTGCTGAAAAAGTCTGAGATAATAAAATAATGACACAACATTTGTTGTTTTAATTGCATGTGTCTCCCTCTTTTTAAATAACTTCAGATAAAGGAAGAGTACAATTCTTCCTTACAATATTTACCTTCATATTACTCCACTGTTATTTTAATTTGAAATTAGATTTCAAGTTCTTACAGCAGAGACCAAGATTAAATAAGTAACACACATGAGACCTTTATGTACATTATAAGATGTGACAGGAAGCTCTACCGAGCAGACTTTTGTGGAATTGGAAAGGAAGATTCATAAGTATTCTCCACTTTTTATTGGATTCTTTTGTGATAGAAGTGAACAAACCTGATTGTTTTCAAATTAAATAATCAAGATATTTAAATTAGATAAAAAGAAACTTTATTCAGAAATTGATAATTACTATTAAAGCAAAACGAAATTTTACCGTTGAGTGTGTTAAATAATAAGGCACTAAAAGAGAATGACTCTCCCCAGACACAACAAAATTATTTTGTATCAAACTTTGTACAAAATTATTCTAAATAAATTGATAACATAAGTTTCTGATTTTTTGCTTGGATAACTGGGGGAGAAATTCTATTCACACATTATATGCCATGTAAATACACACAAAATAATAAAGCTGTTCAAAGCTATAGGTTACTGTTTATATAGACCAGCTGGAGCAAATTTAGTTTAACATTTAATGCGTAACAATAAACTCATTTAAAAGTGTTACTTTTCTATAAATTGAGAAAACGTAAGACTTTTAGTGACTTTATAAAACTAAAAAGAGTAACTTCAAACTTTGATGACCCCAGACAAATTCCTTTACTGACTGAGATCTTCATCTTGTTCTGGTCAATGACTGTCAAAGTAATTTTCATATTTTAAAAGCATCAAAAGGAAAATATGTTGCCCAGAGAAGAGAGGTTGAATTCGTCAAATTATAAAAACTCAGAGTATAATGATGGACTGGACATTTTCTTTAGATTAATGATCAGAGGATCCCTAAACAGATGCTATATACTAAACTTCTTTATGGAAAGAGCCCCCAGCAGAAACGAAGACTACGATTTAAGGAATGTGTATATATACATATATATATATATATATATATATATATATATATATATTATATGTATATATACACATTATATATATATATAACTGAGCGGATACTGCAAGGCAGTAACCCAGCATGGCTGCAATTTAATGACTGAAAAAATTAAAAAAAGAAGAAGCAATATACGAAAATTGTCATCGATGTCAACAAGTTCTCCGTCCCTCTTTTACAAATTCAGCGAAACAGTAATGAAAGCACACACACACACACAGACACACACACACATATTGGCTGACCCACACACTCATACAATTTCTTCAGAATGTCACGGTTTTAAGGTCAACATTTTTAAAGTATAAATAGCTACGAGTGTGCGTCTTTGCATGTATCTATATGTGTGGGTGTTTGTGCGTGTGTGAGCACAGTCCATTTGACCCAGCCACGAAATTTTTTTCTCCCACGAGTGTTCCGGATCCCTTCAACTTCTCAGGTTGACAAACAGGAGTGTCTGTATGGGAAGTAGCTCGCTTACCAACCACATGGTTCCGGGTTCAATCCCACTACGTGGCACCATGGGCAGATGTCTTCTACCATAGCCTACGGACCGACCAAAGCTTTGTCAGTGTATTTTGTACACGGAAACAGAAGGAAGCCCGTCGTATATATGAATATATATATATATATATAATATATATATATAATATATATATATATATATACATATATATATATGTATGTATGTATGTATGTATGTATGTATGTGTGTGTTGTGTGTGTGTGTGTGTTGTGTGTGTGTGTATTTTTCTGTGTCTGTGTTTGTCCGCCCAACATAGTTTCACAACCGATGCTGGTGTGTTTACGTCCCCGTAAATTAGCGGTTCAGCAAAGGAGACCGATAGAATAAATACTAGGTTTACAAAGAATAGGTCCTGGGGGCGATTTACTCGACAAAAGTCGGTGCTCCAGCATGGCCACAGTCAAATGACTGAAACATTGTAAAAGAGTAAAAGAGTATATAATATATATAGATACATAATTTACAAGATAAGGGCAAAAGAAAAATTCTAATGCCTAATATGCCGAAAAAAAGACAAAATTTTCAATAACCATTATAATTTATGCGTCTCGAAACAAACCGATAGAAATCTCTAAAAATTCGTTATTACCGTATTGGTCCAATTTCGGGGTTAATACAGTAATAACGAATTTTTTAGAGATTTCTATCGGTTTGTTTCGAGACGCATAAATTATAATGGTGATTGAAAAGTTTTGTCTTTTTTTCGGTATATTTGGCATTAGAAGTTTTCTTTAGCCCTTATCTTGTAAATTATTTATAAATTTAACCTTTAAAGGTATTTGTTGATATGCTGGCCATTGATACAATTTTCTTCCCGAAAAGATTTTATCCTACATTAGTTATATAGATCATTATATATATATACATGCAACCATATATATATATATGAGAATGGCTTCATGACTTTCTGAAGAATAGAAGTCAGGTGGTAGCAGCCAATGGGGCCACTTCCATTAGCACGCAAATAGTGAGCGGTGTTCCGCAAGGCACTGTTTTGGGACCACTACTGTTCATAATGGCCCTCTCAGACATGCCCTCAGCCACGCAGAGAGCCACGATCACAAGTTATGCAGATGATACAAAAGTTTCACAGGCAATACAGAACCCTGAAGACACTAAACACCTGCAATGTGAGCTGGACGAAATATATAAGTGGGCTGAAAAGAATAGCATGCAGTTCAATGCTGAAAAGTTTCAAGCTTTATACTATCAGCATGCAAAACTGAATGCAATACCCAATGAATACACTGGACACGGAGGGATTGCAATCCCAGAGGCACAATCAGTGCGTGACCTGGGTATTCACATGAGTGATGACGCGACCTTTCATGTACATGTTGCTAAACTGACAATGAAACGTAGACGGCTGGCTGGATGGATTCTTAGAACCTTTAGAACAAGAGAACAAGAAACCATGATGGTCCTCTGGAAGACACTTGTCCTAAGCCACTTTGACTATTGCTCTCAGCTATGGTCACCATCCAGTGTCAAGTTGATCACAGAACTTGAGGCGATCCAACGAAGCTACACGAAGAAGATAGCCTCTGTGCAGCATATGAGCTACTGGGAGAGACTCAAGAGATTAAGACTCTATTCCCTGGAGCGTAGGCGAGAAGGATATGCCATAATATATATCTGGAAGATCCTGGAAGGTCTTGTCCCAGACTTTGGCATCGAGAGTCACACAAATGCCAGAACCGAACGCCACTGCGTAGTACCAAGGACTCCAAATTTGCCATCAAGATGTAGGACAAGATATTGTGATAGCCTGGGCTTCAGAGGCCCACGGCTCTTCAATATCCTCCCGAAGAACCTGAGGGACCTGCATGGCGTAGATGCGGATGTCTTTAAAGTAGGACTGGATCTCTTCCTGTCAGGTGTCCTGGATGAACCAACTTCACGGCAGGAGGTGCAGATGAGGGCAGCTGCATCGAACTCTCTCATGCATCAGATGGCGTTTGCTAAAAAGCATCCGTGAGGTAAAACCGTGTAGCAAACCAAATGGCGGTGCCCCAGCATGGCCACAGCTCATTAGCTGAAACTGGAAAAATCAATCAAAATCAAAATCATACATGTGTGTGTGTGTGTGTGTGTGTGTGTGTATTATTATGGCTGCCCCCTCGTTATCGAGTATGGACATTGCACGAAGCTTAACTGTTAATGGCGCTGTGATCGAATGTGACTTTTTAGCCCAGCTAAAGATCTACAATGTCTTGTACAGAATTGGCAACTAAAACCTTAACTGGTAATAGCCGGGTGTAGTTATAACTGGGCTTCATGTACCTTTGCGTGTCGTTTAAGTCCTCCTGCCGAATTACACTCTCTTCCACATGCCCGACAGATATGATTAGTATGGTGTGTTACACCACCTCCAGTGGCCAGGTTGTCACTCATGTCTCGTTTTATGACTAGCGGGTCTGGATTTGTATCAGGTTTTTGTCAGTCTGACAAAAGCTTTTGATATCGTCAACAGAAAAGCATTGTGCAAAGTCCCCCTGAAACTTGGGTGTTCTGAAAAATACAGATACATATGTATATATACATACATATATATATATATATATATATATATATAGATGAAATGAAAACAAACTCAGCTACTGGCCCCGATGGATTCCCGGGAATCCTTCTAAAAGTATGTAAGAGAGTCCTCGCAAGACCACTGCAGTTCCTCTTTCAGAGCTTCCTTGCAACTGGCAAACTTCCAAGAAAACTGAAGGAAGGTAAAATACGCCCTATTCATAAAGGAGGTAGCAGAGCGGAGGCCAAGAACTACAGACCTATCTCTCTGACCTCACACATCAGCAAGGTCATGGAACGAATAGTCAGAAGGAAACTAATAACCTTCCTTGAAGAAAATGACTTGCTGCCTGACATCCAACATGGTTTCCGACCAGGGAGAAGCTGTTTAACTCAGCTCCTAC
>NC_043025.1:347380-349880 GCF_006345805.1 Octopus sinensis
ATTGATAGGTGTAGAGGTGGCTGTGTGATAAGTAGCTTGCAAACGAACCGCAGTGTTCTGGGTTCAGTCCCACTGCGTGGCGTGTTGGGTATGTGTCTTCTACTATAGCCTTGTCCCGACCAAATGCTTGTGAGTGGATTTGATAGACGGAATACACCCCCCACACACACATATATCTCTCTCTATATATATGTGTGTGTGTGTGTGTATATAAGTATATATATATATATATACATACCCCTGTGTTCCAGGGGTTCCTCGGGAAAATGGATCACCTACCCCGGTGAACGACCAGGTAGTGAAGGATAGGAGAGCCAAGAGAGCAGAAACCGGAAGCCCCCCTGTACCAATGGTCCTACAAAGAAATGAAAAATTAGAAAAACAGAAGAAAAAAGGAAGGACCGAAAACAAAAATAAGGAGGGAAAAGGAGGAAAAGGCAAAACAACCAAAGCTGAAACCCCAACCCACCACACAAACAGCAGAGAACCCCCTGGAGGATCCAATGCCCCCCCCCCTGTACACTTCTGGAAAGAAGAAATCTGAAAGGCACCGAAGAACCTGTAAATTCTACCTGCGGGGCAAATGTTGGCATGATGAGGACGGCAAAAACTGCCGGTTCACCCACCCGACACCCCGCCAGAACTTCAGGGGACTCAAAGAGAAAAGCTTTACCGAGGGAACACAAAAAATGTCTCCCAGGAAAACTTTCAAAAACGAAGTGCGCTCCTCAGATGTTCTGCGCAACTCAGCAGCTGAGGAACAGTCTTTTTTGTGCATGGCGCAAATAATTGTCCGGCAGCTAACCTGGCTACACCAAGCACAGAGAAGGAACCCTGCCCACCACAGTCAACAGACACGGGATGGCCTCCCCTAACGCCTGCACAGCCGTCACCCCAATACCGTTACTAAATATTGGGGACCTGTTGCATCAAAATAGAAACAAAATTTCTTTCGTGAGAGATCTTACTGCCTGCAATCAAACCCTATGCATAGCACTTGTGGAAACTCACCTCAACCCTGATATAGAGGACACAGAAGTACACATACCAAACTATGCCATACTGCGAACAGGCAGAAGGGAAAGGAGCCATGCTGGAGTTGCTGTATACATCCGAGATGACCTCACACCCCAGGTCTTAATGACATACTCAAATTCGGTATGTGACACTTTAATTGTATACATAAGACAACATAATATAGCCATATGCAATACATATGCCCAAATCATAAGATTGCCTCACAATATGCCATCCAAATCACACCACAAATCGACACAAATCACACAGGCAAGTTTGAAGATTGCCTCACAATATTAAAGAAATCCTCATGAATCTGGAACACCACGTGACATATTTCTTATCGGTGATTTCAACAACTCTTTTATGGAGAGTTAGCTAAAGGAGAACAACCTCCACATAAACCAAAAGAGAGGTATAAGGACTTGCTGAAGGCTTCCTTAAGAGATGCTTGCATCTCTCCTGACACATGGGAAGGCATGGTTATTGATCGTAGCTGATGGAGAAGGATTGTGTACGAGGGGACAGCCACTTTTGAGAAATCTCGAGTGGCACATAAGAAAGTAAGGAGGGATGTCAGGAAGCGCATCGCTGTTACACTTCCAGATGGGAAGGGTCTTCCTATGATGCTGACATGCAGTGTCTGTGCAAGACCCTGCCTCAGAAAAGCTGGACTCAAGAGTCATCTTCGTAGTCATAAAGCGAGAAAGATGAGTGACAACCTGGCCACTGGTGGTGGTGTAACACACCATACAAATAATATCTGCCGGGCATGCAAAAGAGAGTGTAATTCGGCAGGAGGACTTAAAAAACATGCACAGGTACATGAAGCCCAGTTACAACTACAGCCGGCTATTACCGGTAAAGGTTTTAGTTGCCAATTCTGTACAAGACTGGGCTAAAAAGTCACATTCGATCACACCGCCAGTAACAGTTAAGCTTCGTGCAATGGCCATACTCGATGATGAGGGGGCAGCCTAATATGTATATATATATATATATATATATATATATATATATATATATATATATATATATATACGTAAATATTAGAGCCAACTTTGAGTATGTTAGCTCTATGTGCTAGACATAGACCCACCGGTCAAAGTCGCCGACTACATTCCACATAGAAATAGCACCACAGTCAACGTTATGAAATTAAATTACAACTAAATAATGGATTAATGTTGTACATATGTTTCCTCATCAACAAAAAAAGGATTTAGTCGACTCGGGACGATAGAAGAAAACACTTGTCTAAGCTGCCACGCGGTGGGACTGCACCAGGAACCGTGTGGTTGGTAAGCAGGCAACCCCCACTGAGATTATTTACTAGATATATATATATATATATATATATATATATATATATATATATATATATATATATATATATATATATATATAGATGAAATGAAAACAAACTCAGCTACTGGCCCCGATGGATTCCCGGGAATCCTTCTAAAAGTATGTAAGAGAGTCC
>NC_043025.1:354880-367380 GCF_006345805.1 Octopus sinensis
TGGTTTCATTTGGAGAACTCTCGGGTATGGAATATTTATGACTATAGAAGTTGGCTTGTTACAGGCTTCGTTTATGGCCTCACTTTTGTGGATTTTCGGAAGTCCACAGACGTTACTGTGGACTTCGAAAGATTTAGTCGGCCCAAGACGATAGAAGAAAACACTTGTCTAAGGCGTCACGTAGTGGGACTGCACCCGGAACCGTGTGGCTGGTGGGCATGCTACTCCCCCCGCTTATATATATATATATATAATATATATATATATATATATATATATATATATATATATGATAGGTGTAGAGGTGGCTGTGTGATAAGTAGCTTGCAAACGAACCGCAGTGTTCTGGGTTCAGTCCCACTGCGTGGCGTGTTGGGTATGTGTCTTCTACTATAGCCTTGTCCCGACCAAATGCTTGTGAGTGGATTTGATAGACGGAATACACCCCCCACACACACATATCTCTCTCTCTATATATATGTGTGTGTGTGTGTGTATATAAGTATATATATATATATATACATACCCCTGTGTTCCAGGGGTTCCTCGGGAAAATGGATCACCTACCCCGGTGAACGACCAGGTAGTGAAGGATAGGAGAGCCAAGAGAGCAGAAACCGGAAGCCCCCCTGTACCAATGGTCCTACAAAGAAATGAAAAATTAGAAAAACAGAAGAAAAAAGAAGGACCGAAAACAAAAATAAGGAGGGAAAAAAGGAGGAAAAGGCAAACAAAACAACCAAAGCTGAAACCCCAACCCACCACACAAACAGCAGAGAACCCCCTGGAGGATCCAATGCCCCCCCCCCTGTACACTTCTGGAAAGAAGAAATCTGAAAGGCACCGAAGAACCTGTAAATTCTACCTGCGGGGCAAATGTTGGCATGATGAGGACGGCAAAAACTGCCGGTTCACCCACCCGACACCCCGCCAGAACTTCAGGGGACTCAAAGAGAAAAGCTTTACCGAGGGAACACAAAAAATGTCTCCCAGGAAAACTTTCAAAAACGAAGTGCGCTCCTCAGATGTTCTGCGCAACTCAGCAGCTGAGGAACAGTCTTTTTTGTGCATGGCGCAAATAATTGTCCGGCAGCTAACCTGGCTACACCAAGCACAGAGAAGGAACCCTGCCCACCACAGTCAACAGACACGGGATGGCCTCCCCTAACGCCTGCACAGCCGTCACCCCAATACCGTTACTAAATATTGGGGACCTGTTGCATCAAAATAGAAACAAAATTTCTTTCGTGAGAGATCTTACTGCCTGCAATCAAACCCTATGCATAGCACTTGTGGAAACTCACCTCAACCCTGATATAGAGGACACAGAAGTACACATACCAAACTATGCCATACTGCGAACAGGCAGAAGGGAAAGGAGCCATGCTGGAGTTGCTGTATACATCCGAGATGACCTCACACCCCAGGTCTTAATGACATACTCAAATTCGGTATGTGACACTTTAATTGTATACATAAGACAACATAATATAGCCATATGCAATACATATTGCCCACCGGATGCCCCAAATCACACAGGCAAGTTTGAAGATTGCCTCACAATAATTAAAGAAATCCTCATGAATCTGGAACACCACGTGACCATATTTCTTATCGGTGATTTCAACAACTCTTTTATGGAGAGTTAGCTAAAGGAGAACAACCTCCACATAAACCAAAAGAGAGGTATAAGGACTTGCTGAAGGCTTCCTTAAGAGATGCTTGCATCTCTCCTGACACATGGGAAGGCATGGTTATTGATCGTAGCTGATGGAGAAGGATTGTGTACGAGGGGACAGCCACTTTTGAGAAATCTCGAGTGGCACATAAGAAAGTAAGGAGGGATGTCAGGAAGCGCATCGCTGTTACACTTCCAGATGGGAAGGGTCTTCCTATGATGCTGACATGCAGTGTCTGTGCAAGACCCTGCCTCAGAAAAGCTGGACCAAGAGTCATCTTCGTAGTCATAAAGCGAGAAAGATGAGTGACAACCTGGCCACTGGTGGTGGTGTAACACACCATACAAATAATATCTGCCGGGCATGCAAAAGAGAGTGTAATTCGGCAGGAGGACTTAAAAAACATGCACAGGTACATGAAGCCCAGTTACAACTACAGCCGGCTATTACCGGTAAAGGTTTTAGTTGCCAATTCTGTACAAGACTGGGCTAAAAAGTCACATTCGATCACACCGCCAGTAACAGTTAAGCTTCGTGCAATGGCCATACTCGATGATGAGGGGGCAGCCATAATATATGTATATATATATATATATATATATATATATATATATATATATATATATACGTAAATATTAGAGCCAACTTTGAGTATGTTAGCTCTATGTGCTAGACATAGACCCACCGGTCAAAGTCGCCGACTACATTCCACATAGAAATAGCACCACAGTCAACGTTATGAAATTAAATTACAACTAAATAATGGATTAATGTTGTACATATGTTTCCTCATCAACAAAAAAAGGATTTAGTCGACTCGGGACGATAGAAGAAAACACTTGTCTAAGCTGCCACGCGGTGGGACTGCACCAGGAACCGTGTGGTTGGTAAGCAGGCAACCCCCCACTGAGATATATTTACATATATATATATATATATATATATATATATATATATTGATAGGCGTAGGAATGGCTGTGTGATAAGTAGCTTCCCTACGAAACGCAGTGTTCTTGGTTCAGTCCCACTGCATGGTATCTTGGGCTAGTGTCTTCTACTATAGACTCGTGCCACCAAACCTTGTGAGTGGAATTGATAGGCGGAGCATACACACACACACACACACACTCACACAAACATATATATATACATATATGTGTGTGGGGGGGCTATGTATATATATATATATAATATATATATATATACACGTTTGTATGTCTGTTTATCCCTCCAACACCGCTTGACAACCGGTGCTGGTGTGTTCATGTCTCCGTAACTTAGCGTTTCGTCATAAGAGAAAATAGATTAATTACTAGGCCTACAAAAAATAAGTATTGGGTTCGAATTTCGCGAATAAAGGCGCTGCTGCGGCATGGAATATATTATATATATATATTATATATATATATATATATATATATATATATATATATAATATATATATGTGTGTGTGTGTGTGTGTGTGTGTGTGTGTGTGTGTTTGTAATGTCTGTTTATTTCTCGAACATCGTTGGACAACGGGTGCTGGTGTGTACAATTCCCCGAACTTAGCGGTTCGGGAAAAGGGACCGATAGTTTAAATACTAGGCCTACAAAGTATAAGTCCTGGGGTCGATTTGCACGAATAAAGGCATTGCTCCACCATGGCCGCAGTCAAATGATTGAAAAATTAAGTGTGTAAAATAGAAAATAACCAGAAAAGTTTATATTCTTTTAACTACATCAGTAAGGGAGATAACTGAAAATCAACTTTTAGAGTTACTTCCCTTCACATATTAATAAAAGACATGACAGTTTAAGATGAAGGCGCGTTTGTTTTTGATGCGAAGGGCACACTTGCATTCGCGCAGGAAGAGACAAACATACGCATGCAAATTTTCTGCTGTTCACTTTAACAAATAAACATTATAATTTACATTTAATTACACCCGAAAACTATGTAAAGTACTCACCATATCTAGTACTACCCTTTGGACATGATCAGGCTTTTATTTTGTTTTAGATAGTATATATGCGTATGTGGGTATATACATGTGTATATGTATGAATGCATGTATTTCTGTATATAAATATATATATAATATATATATATATATATATATATATATATATATATGTATTTATATATATATTCATAAATTTATAATTTTATATATATATATGTAGGTATATATATATATATATATATATATATATATACTCAAAAATGGAAGATAAAATTCCTGGAGGACTGGGTCGATGCCCATCCAAACCACATCCCTTTCTTCGTCCTCACTGAAGCCCATCTTAGTGACCTCCACTTGGAAGCCGAGGTGAAAGTTAAAAATTTCAAAGCCATTCGTGCTGATCGTGCTGGCAGAAGAAAGGGTGGGACTGCCATTTATGTTCATGATTCATTCTCAACAGAAGCTATGAACATATTTTCCAATGGATACTGCGAAGCAGTCGCTATATTCAGTCAAACCAACAACTTAACAGTAGTTGGGCTCTACAGACCACCCCAAACGCCCCTACCATGCTTCAAGGAATGCCTCAACAACATAAAGTGTTTCATTCAGCAGTGTCAACCTGACAACATTTTAATGATGGGAGACTTCAACCTTCCCTGGGTTGACTGGTCTACAAACAGTCTGCCGCCAGGTTCTTCTCTCTCAACCCCTGACAGGGAGGCAGTGGAATCGCTTCTTGACTTCATGGATGATTTCTTCCTGTCCCAACTGGTGCTCGAACCAACGAGATGTCACAAAAACGTCTTAGACTTAATTTTCAGCAATCACACTGATACTATCCACAATATTGCAGTGGAGAAAACCCTACTCTCCGACCATGACATGGTTCTCTGTGATCTGAGATTTCACCGGCCAAAATGCAAAACAAATGTCATCCCTCCTGTTCATCCATTTGACACTATGGATTTCCACAATGCAAACTGGGAAGCGATCAATAATGATCTTGCACAAGTCGATTGGTCCTTCACGCACACATACACCCACTAACATCAAAAAGTCCTGGCAGTCATTTGTAGACACCATTACGAACATATGTGGCAAACCACACCCCATTAAGATCTGCAAACAAATCTAAGTGTCGAATCCCTAGAAATAGAAAATCTCTCATCAGGAAAATTAAAAGAATTAACAAAAAAAATCAACGAGCTGAAATACTGTCAACAGCAACACACCAACCTGACTGCCATCTCGTCGCTAGAGATTAAAAAACATAAACTCCAAAACAACATTATGTCTATCATCAATAGTCAGCGAAGAGCTGAAGAGGCCTGGGCCATTGAGAAGATCAAACTCAATCCCAAAGTATTCTTTTCATTTGCAAAAATACACAGAGTCACTGGTTCTACTGTTGGCCCTCTGATTGATGAAAATGGTACTCTTCAAGACAATGCCAAAACCATGGGAGAGATATTGCAGAAACAATATTGCTCTGTTTTCAGCAATCCTGATATGACTGATCTGGGCTGTATCAGTGATGTTACTCCCCAATACACTTTATCGGACATAACCTTTGGTGCTACTGATGTCTTAGCAGCAATAAAGGAAATGAAGCATAAATCAGCAGTAGGTCCCGATAGGTTCCCTGCTTGTGTCTTGAAGATGTGTCAACACCAACTTGCACCCACTCGAGCCAATCTGTGGCGGAACTCACTGGATGCTGGATATATACCAGAAGACCTATCCCAGTTTGTATTCCCAGTTTTCAAAAAAGGAAACAAATCGCTTGCCGTGAATTACCGTCCAATCTCACTCAGCTCTCATATCATTATGGTATTTGAGAGAGTGCTGAGATCGCGTATGACTCACTTCCTTGAGAGTCATGATATGCTGAACTCCAACCAGCATGGATTCCGTAATGGAAGGGATTGCCTGATGCAGCTACTGCATCATTTTGATGACGTTTTGAGAGCCTTGGGAGAGGGTTCCAACACTGATGTCATCTTCCTTGATTTCAGCAAGGCCTTTGACAGGGTTGATCATAAGATCCTTTTGAGAAAGCTGTCCAATATTGGTGTCACTGGAAAGCTGCTGCAGTGGATCAAGTGCTTCCTGTCTAACAGAACCCAACATGTTGTAGTCGAAGGAGTCAAATCCAGCCCAGCCAAAGTCAGCAGTGGTGTCCCACAAGGCACTGTGTTGGACCCACTTCTCTTCATCATCTACATTAATGATATTACTGACACCATCAAACACAATAACATCAGAACTTTCGCTGATGATTCCAAGCTCCAGAAGGTCATCAATGGCGTGGATGACCGAATAAGCCTTCAGTCAGACCTACTGGCTGTTCTCCAATGGGCGGAAAAGAATAACATGTTACTAAACGAAGACAAATTCGAACTGATCCACTTTGGAAGGGAGGACGCTCTAAAACTCCCATATTCCCTTCCTTCTGGAGAAATTCTCATGGCGTCTAACAGCATCAGAGACTTGGGAGTAACAGTGGACAACAACATAAGCTGGGCTACACATATAAGCAGCAAAGTTGATATGGCCCGCAGAATGTGTTCCTGGATTCTCAGAACCTTCCAGTCGAGAGATTCCCACACCATTATGCTTCTCTTCTCCACTTTTGCCCGACCCCACCTTGAATACTGCTGTCCACTGTGGTCTCCCTACACAAAACAAAATATCATGAGAATTGAAGCTCCCCAAAGGTCAATCACAAAAAAGATAGATGGCATGTCAGACCTTGACTACTGGGGTAAACTAGAGAAGCTGAAACTGTATTCACTCCAACGACGCCGTGAACGCTACATTATCTGTATGATGTGGAAAATATTCCATCAGCACTGTCCGAATGATGTTGGCATCACCTTCAAAATGCATCCAAGGCTTGGACCACGTTCCATCCGTCCACAACAAAAATCTAAATCGCATCACATAACGACAATACGGCACAACTATTTCACCTCAATTGGACCCGCTCTCTTCAACATTACACCAGGACACGTCAAAACAGAAACTGACCACACAAAATTCAAGAAGTCATTGGACAAATTCCTTCAAACAGACCCGGACAAACCACCCACACCCGGATATGTCTCCGCAAACAATAACTCTCTGCTCGAATGGGCCTCAGTGCCCAAATCCTGAACTGAAAGACTTCGCCAGGTGGTGCTATTAAGTTAGACATGGCCTGGGCCAATACTGGCAAAAGCCTTTCTAAGTTATTCTAAGTTATATAAATATATACATATATACATACATGTATATGTATATATATATATATATATATATATATATAATATATATATCTATATATATATATATATATTATTATATATACATGATATATTATATATGTATATATATATATGTATGTATATATATGTATGTATGTATATTATCTATATATATATATATATATATATATATATATATATGCATGGTATAACTATGTATATATGTATGTATATATATGTATTGTATATATATATATCTATATATATATATATACATACATACATGTATATATTTATGTATATATGTATGTATGCATATATATATATATATATGTATGCATATATAATATTATATATATATATATAGCTATATATATATATAATATATAAATACATGAATATACATTTGTATGTATGAGTATAATCGTATGTTGAGTATGTATGAGAAGGAGAAATTTTTTTTCAGAAATATTGTTTACTTAATATTTGTGTCTTTGTGAAATAGATGTTGGTTGGATTATGTTTCTTCATTATCTTTGTATTAATGGCGGTGGAGAAAGGATGGCGTTCCAGTGTCTTGTTTAATTGAACTCATAAATTATGTGTTAATTAAAATTACTTCATCAGTAAATGAAGGATTTAAAATATTCTTCCTTCCCCCTATCCCCATCCACTCTAATTCTCCAATATAATATCTTTTATAGGTAATTCCAGCCTGAAGAATTCATATGTTATATAATAATAATAATAATATGATTTTAGTCAGTTGTCTGTTTTCTCAAAAATTAAAAATATGTTTGGGAAATTATTGGCAGATACATTCGTTTGCTTCCTGGAAAACTGAAATTGAGAATAATTTTTTTAGCCTGAAGAGAAGTGTGGAAGGATGACGGGAGGAAGAGGTGGTGGTCATGGGGAAGACTCTTGTAAAGGATTATTCCTGTTGAAATTAAGTAATGAGATTATTAACTGAAAATATGTAAACTTGTCTTGTTCAATTATCAATGTCCTTAAGTGTTGCATTATCTACACAAATGCAATCTCTGAAATAATTTGAAAACAGCTAAATTGAATTGAGAAGATAATTAAATAAAACAGAACACACTTGATAATGCTTGTTCTTTTCTGAAGAATTATATTTGACAGAAGGAATTACACAATGTTGTTGTTTTTAACAATGCTGTTCAAATATTTGCTTTTAAATTTCTCATTTTATATAAAAAAAATATATAACACTGCTCCTATGAAAACTGTTTTTTCTTTTCTTTTTATCTTGTTTTAAATTTTTAAATTTAAAAATCAAACAAATGTATTAAGGGGGTAAAACGTAGTGACTTCATGCAAAATTTTAATATGAAAAAATTCACAAACTGGAATAAAACAAAAAATTTATCATACTTCAAATAAACTTGCAGACCTAAGTCCATTAAAGGCATCATTATGAAAACATATTCAAAATTTTGGTTATTAATAACCAAATAGTAGAAACCGATTGACAAGATGAGACATTTCAAATAGACTTTTTATAATGAACTGCTGTCAAATGTAAATAAAGGAAATGTTAACACAGGAGATAATGACTGCGAACGATCTGCTAATTAAAGTGCAATTAGCACCATGGGTGATGGTTTAATTAGCAACACTCACTGGTAAAGAAAACAGGGATTACCTCCTTGCCTTTCAACTCCATCCAAGCATGTTCCATGCATTAAATACCTGCCAGTTGTTACTTGGGGAATCGACAGGATTGTTAGCGGATTGCTTAGAATGTATTGAAGTAGTCATTCTGGCATTCTGTGCCCTGAGTTCAAATCCCATCAACGTCAACTTTGCTTTTCATTCTTTCAATACAACATCAGGTACTGAAAGGACACATCATTATAATTTTGCACTCTCATCAACTCTCTCTCTCTCTCTCCTCTCTCTCTCTCTCTCTCTCTCTTTCTATCTCTCTCTCTCTTTCTCTCTTTTTCTTTGAAAGATTTCCACTGTGGTTTAACAGAGAGAGGGGTTTAACAGAGAAAGGAATACATCATTATATTTTGCACTCTCTCATTCTCTCCCTCTCTCACTTTCTCTCTCTCTCTCTCTCTCCACTCTCTCTCTCTCTCTCTCTTTCTCTCTCTTTCCTTGAAAGATTTCCACTGTGGTTTAACAGAGAGAGGGGTTAGCTACATCATGTTTAAATACCCAAATATGAGTGTGAGGAAGGCGTCCTTATGATTCTGACAACATATGATGACTGAAGACAGGGAATGGATATGAATAGACCCCCTCATCAATAGATATACCCAATACTCAATCCTATTGAACAACCACAGTTATCTGTGGTAGTAGTAAGTACATCAGATAAAAATGCTATCTGATGCGTCTACTGAAAATCTAAGCAGGGTCCTGTCAAACTGTTCCTGTCTATTTATTTGCACAAGCTAATAATGAACCAATGAGAGATCGTGTATGTGGTGGTTAGGTCTGTTAGAGGTAGCAGCCACATCTGCCTCGTATCTTAAAACAAGGACATGTGACTCACATGGTTATATGGTCATTGCAAATAGGAAAAGACAGGATGGTCACAGCTAGAATGCTTTTGATCTCAGGCCTGCACAGTCAGGGTTGACCAAGGGCTAAGCAATAAATTTGTTCACAAGGGATGTATGTATGTTTATCCCTCCAACACCGATTGACAACCGGTGCTATTGTGTTCATGTCCCCGTAACTTAGCGTTTCGTCAAAAAGAGAAAGATAGATTAAATACTAGGCCCACAAAGAATAAGTCCTGGTTTCGATTTTCTCGAATACAGGCGCAGCTGCGGCATGGAATGTATATATGTATATATATATATATATATGTGTGTGTGTGTGTGTGTGTGTGTGTGTGTGTGTGTGTGTGTGTGTGTGTGTGTGTGTGCGTGTATGTGTGTGTGTGTGTGTGTGTGCCCGATAGTTTAAATACTAGGCCCACAAAGAATAAGTCCTGGTTTCGATTTTCTCGAATAAATGCGCTGCTGCCGCATTGAATATTATATATATATATAATATATATATATATATATATATAATATATATATATATATATATATATATATATATGTGTGTGTGTTGTGTGTGTGTGTGTGTGGCCGATAGTTTAAATACTAGGCCTACAAAGTATAAGTCCTGGTGTCGATTTAAACGAATAAAGGCATTGCTCCACCATCGCCGCAGTCAAATGATTGAAAAATTAAGTGTATAAAACAGAAAATAACCAGAAAAGGTTATATTCTCTTAACTACATAATTAAGGGAGATAACTGAAAATCAACTTTTAGAATTACTTCCCTTCAAATATTAATAGAAGACATGACAGTTTAAGATGTAGGTGCGTTTGTTTTTCGCATGCGAAGGGCACGCTTGCATTCCTGCAAGAAGAGACAAACATACACATGCAAATTTTCTGCTGTTCACTTTAACAAATAAACATTGACTAGCTTATAATTTACATTTAATTACACCCGAAAACTATGTAAAGTACTCACCCTATCCAGTACTACCCTTTGGACATGATCGGGTTTTCTTTTGATTTAGATAGTATATATATGTGTATGTGGGTATATACACGTGTATATGTATGAATGGATGCATTTATGTATATAAATATATATATATATATATGTATATATGTATGAAACAAATCGCTTGCCGTGAATTACCGTCCAATCTCACTCACCTCTCATATCATTAAGGTATTTGAGAGAGTGCTGAGATCGCGTATGACTCACTTCCTCGGCAGTCATAATATGCTGAACTCCAACCAGCATGGATTCCGTAATGGAAGAGATTGCCTGACGCAGCTACTGCATCATTTTGATGTCATTTTGAGAGCCTTGGGAGAGGGCTCCAACACTGATGTCATCTTCCTTGATTTCAGCAAGGCCTTTGACAGGGTTGATCATAAGATCCTTTTGAGAAAGCTGTCCAATATTGGTGTCACTGGAAAGCTGCTGCAGTGGATCAAGTGCTTCCTGTCTAACAGAACCCAACATGTTGTAGTCGAAGGAGTCAAATCCAGCCCAGCCAAAGTCAGCAGTGGTGTCCCACAAGGCACTGTGTTGGACCCACTTCTCTTCATCATCTACATTAATGATATTACTGACACCATCAAACACAATAACATCAGAACTTTCGCTGATGATTCCAAGCTCCAGAAGGTCATCAATGGCGTGGATGACCGAATAAGCCTTCAGTCAGACCTACTGGCTGTTCTCCAATGGGCGGAAAAGAATAACATGTTACTAAACGAAGACAAATTCGAACTGATCCACTTTGGAAGGGAGGACGCTCTAAAACTCCCATAATCCCTTCCTTCTGGAGAAATTATCATCGCGTCCAACAACATCAGAGACTTGGGAGTAACAGTGGACAACACACATGCTGGCTACACATATAAGCAGCAAAGTTGATATGGCCGCCGAATGTGTTCCTGGATTCTCAGAACCTTCCAGTCGAGAGATTCCCACACCGTTATCCTTCTCTTCTCCACTTTTGCCCGACCCCACCTTGAATACTGCTGTCCACTGTGGTCTCCCTACACAAAACAAAATATTATGAGAATTGAAGCTCCCCAACGGTCAATCACAAAAAAGATAGATGGCATGTCAGACCTTGACTACTAGGGTAGACTAGTGAAACTGAAACTGTTTTCACTCCAACGACGCCGTGAACGCTACATTATCTGTATGATGTGGAAAATATTCCATCAGCACTGTCCGAATGATGTTGGCATTAGCTTCAAAATACATCCAAGGCTTGGACCACGTGCCATCCGTCCACAACAAAAATCTAAATCGCATCTCATAACAACAATACGGCACAATCATTTCATCTCAATTGGAACCGCTCTCATCAACATTACACCAGGACACGTCAAAACAGGAACTGACCACACAAAATTCAAGAAGTCTTTGGACAAATTCCTTCACACAGTCCCGGACAAACCATCCACACCAAGATATGTCTCCGCAAACAATAACTGTCAGCTCGAATGGGCCTTGGTGCCCAAATCCTGAATTGAAAGACTTCGCCAGGTGGTGCTATTAAGTTAGACATGGCCTGGGCCAATACTGGCCAAAACCTTTCTAAGTTAATCTAAGTTATATAAAATATATATATATATATATATATATATATATATATATATATATATATATATATATATATATATATATACATGTATGTATATATGTATGTATATATGTATGTATGTATGTATGTATATATGTGTGTATGTATATATCTATATATATCTATATATATATGCATGCATATAACTATGTATATATGTATGTATATATATATATGTATATATATATATATATATATATACACATGTATGTATATATGTATGTATATATGTATTTATGTATATATGTATGTATGTATATATATATATACATGTATATAACTATATATATATATATACATACATACATGTATATATACATACATACATGTATATATTTATGTATATATATATATATGTATGCAATATATATATATAATATATATATATATATATATATATATCTATATATACATGTATATATATATTTGTCTGTATGAGTATAAGCGTATGTATGAGTATGTATGAAA
>NC_043025.1:372380-375704 GCF_006345805.1 Octopus sinensis
TAACGAGTAGGGTGGTCACTCTCGCCCAGCAATGGGCCGAGAGGAAACTGTCCCTAAAAGGTCGGGCGGAGGTGGCGAACACGTACATCGCGTCCATCATCTACTACCGCCTGACCGTCGTGCCTTGTTCCGACCCTACCGTCACCAAACTAGAACGTATTCTCTTTCGTTTCTTGTGGAAAGGATGCGTCCCGATGGTCTGACGATTCATTTGCTGCCAACTCCCGTTAAAAGGAGGGCTGGGCATGCCGTGGTTGATGATGCGCAGACATGCGCTGAGACTGCGACATCTCAGGCTCTTCGTAGACGACGGTGAACAGGTGTGGTCACCGTTTGTGAGGCACGCGTTCCCGCAGCTCGTCTCCATGACCGAAATGCAATCGTAGATCAAAATGAGGCCGAGGAAGGGCGAATGGCATCGCGAGTGTCGCGTTGCTCTCAAGCAACTTTGCCGTCTTGGGTCAACCTCGAGTGACTCCATCACAACCAAAGCATTCTATAGGGGATTAGTGGAGGAGAGGTACGACGATGAGCTCGGGGCGAACCTGGACGTCGACGAGGAATACCTAACCCGCCTTTTCGGGACTACTTTCGGGCCAGGGCCCATGGACAACTTCCAGAGATCCCTGGCCTGGCAGTGCTACCGAGAAGCGCTACCCGTTCGGGATAAGCTCTACAGACACGGCTCGAGAAACATGGGGCCGACCTGCCCGAGATGCGGTCAGAGCGACGAAACTGTTCTGCACGCACTCGTGCAGTGTCCAACAATTTCCGACCTGTGGGCTTATGTCGAACAACTGCTGTTACGTGTGGGACGAGTTGGTTTATCAGCTGAGTCTATTGTCAATATTGTCACGCCTCCTTCCTTCAAACGGGAAGGAAGAGCTATTTTCATCATCCTTGTGGCTATGGCGAAAGAAATGCATCTGGTGGACGCGTCTGAAAGGATTGGAGAGAAACACTTTCCTCTCTGGTCAATCTCTCATCAACTTCTTCAAGTATCACTTGAAGAGGAAAGTGAGAGTAGAGAGGCAAGTTTTGTCTAGTGAATGTTTTAAAAAAAGATGGGTGACTTTAGCAAGGATGGCACGTATGAATGACGAAGCCACCTTGAGCATAATCCTATGAACCCAGAAATTGAAAACAGAGGATTACCCACTTGCAAACAAATGTGGTAACATATAACAATATTGACCGAGGTTACCGTTGTCTTTTTCGTAGGCTTTTCTTCCCACGGATAAACCTTATCTGCCTCCCCCTTTACACCGTACATCATGACACTGTGATACACGATCCCTATTGATCGTTTATGTTCCTCTTCCCCTTTTTCCTCTTTTTTCTTCTTTTTTTTTTTCTTTTCTTTTGTTTCTTTTCCTTTTTTATCTTTTTTTCTTTTCCCCCTTTTACGATCCCTTTTGATCGAAAACCTACGCCACTTTTTTTTCTTCCCCCAAAAGAAAAGCTCTGCCTTGTAATTTGTCCCATCTGTGTGCAGCCCTGTGTGGCTAATAAAGAAACTTATCTATCTATCTATCTATCTATCTATCTATCTATCTATCTATCTATCTATCTACCTATCTATTGATGTCGATCTCTCTACGTCTCAGTTACTCTCTCTCCCTCTCCCTCTCTCTCTCTCTGTCTCTCTTTTTTCCCTTATTATATATATATCGCTATATAACTCCGGCTTAATTGTTTATTGCCTACAAGGGGCTAAACATAGAGGGGACGAACAAGGACAGACAAACGGATTAAGTCGATTTCATCGACCCCAGTGCGTAACTGGTACTTATTTAATCGACCCCGAAATGATGAAAGGCGAAGTCCACTTCGGCGGAATTTGAACTCAGAACGTAACGGTGGACGAAATGCCACAAAGCATTTGGTCCGGCGTGCTAACGTTTCTGCCAGCTCGCCGCCATCTTATTGATTCTCTTACTTCAAATTTTTTTTTTCTCACATCCGCTTTCTCCCCCCTCTCTCTCTCTCTCTCTTTCCTACCCTCTCCCCCTCTCTCTCTCTCTATTCCTCGCATCTACATCATATATTCGAGTTATCCCTCTTTCTCTCCTTTCTCTCACCATCTCGTTACACATTCATTTCAATCTCTCCACCTCCCTTGCTACATCACTTACCTTATCCTCTCCCTCACTTGCCGCAACTCTATGTCTCATACTCACACCCTCTCTTTCTCTGTTACCCCCATGCATTAACCTATCACACCCCGCCCTCTCCCTTTTCCCACTCCCCCCACCGCATTATACATTACCCTTTCCCTCTTCCTTTAATTTTATTTCTCAGACGCTTCTGTCCTTCTAATAAATTATATTTTCAGATTTGCCTTAAAATTGTTTTCTTGTTTACGTTGATTACTAACTAATTAATTATTTAATTAATTTAATGAAAATAGTTCAGTCATTGAAGGACAATTTAAGAAACCTTTATTAAAAGAACTGTCTTATAGAGGACTTCACTTTATGCTAGAAATAACTGTCAATTGCACAGAAATTTGTGTTCTTTTTCATAGAGAACTGAAAGGTCTTAAAGAATCATAAATCTGCCCCCGTCAAAGTGGTCAGTATTGATGCTGAAAACACAAACCAAGGGACTTCAAATTCCCTTTGTTTATCCTTTGTTATGTATGTAAGTGAAGGATAACTTCAGAAAACTTTATGAAACAATCTGACCCCTATATTGTCTCGCATCATTCAAGAAAGACCAACGATGCTTCGTATTGTACTACAGGTGGTCCGGTATCTTGCTAGAAATAATAGCTCATTGTATCATTTTCATGCACGACTGAAGGATACTTTAAAAAGCATCTGGAGAAATATTGTCCATCTGGTGGTCTTACGTGATGCTAGAAATAACAGCCACGTACGCTAAAATTTTGTATTGTTTTCCTATAAGAAATAAGGACACTTAAAAAACCCTCTACACACACACACACATATCCTTCGCTGTGCTTCTCCAATTCTTTCACTCCCTCTCTCAACCGATACACTCCCTCTCCCATCGTTGTCTCAGAGGAGACCCCCTCACTCTCTCTCTCTCTCTCTCTCTCTCCTCTCTACCACCTCATATATCATAATATCCCTCTACTTCTTTTGCTTTCTCGCCCACGTCAATCCCTCCCCCCTCAATTTCCAAACCTCTCTCTCTCCCCCCACCTCATTATATGACTACGCCTTCTTTGCTTTTATCTCTTACCTCATACTTTCCCTCTTTTGCTAAGCTTATATATCCCTCTTTACTCCCTTTCTATCTCTCTCTCTATCAGTCTCTCTCTCTCTCTCTCTCTCTGTCGCTTTGTCTGTCTCATTA
>NC_043025.1:375804-393304 GCF_006345805.1 Octopus sinensis
AGTCTAGGAATGTGTCGAACAAATGATGATAAACAAATGTCAGAGGTGCGGGAGCATAGGAGGAACCTAATTTCACTGTAGCTAGACTAGAAGAAAGCCTTTCACTGTGTCCCCAACCTATAGATGCTAGAAGCCTTTCGGCTTGCTAAAGTTTCAGTGAACATTGTAAAAGCCATAGCTGACCTGACTTCATCTTAGGTCTCCATCTTGAAGCTAAATACAAGGAATGATTGTATTATAAGATACAGTATCACAGAAGTATATTCCAAGGGGATAGCCTCTCTGTGACGCTGTTTATACTCTTTGTACCCCCACACCCGTCATTCATGCTAAGAAAATCTGAACGGTATCTCACCGGTTCACAAGGAAACAGAACTACCAAAATTACACACTGTTTTTTTTTTGTGAATGACTTGAAACTATATGCAAAGACTATAAATGAGATGAAGAAAAGCCTTGACCTGCTTACAACATTCTCAAAGGATATGGTAATGGAGTCTGGTTAGTATAAATGTTACTATAAGGTTGGGAAAAAAGGAAAACTGTAAACCAGAGTAGCAACATCTCCATCAATGACTTAACCGTTTCCCCTGTATCTGATAAAGAATGTTACAGGTATCTGGTGGGGTGGATGAAAACATATTTTACGTTGGCACCTGTAACAAAACACGTGTCACTAAAATATATTACAGTCGAATAAAGAATATAAGGATTTCAGAATTCACTGCTTTCAATAAAACAATGGTCCACAATTTGTTTACATATTCAGACCAACATGTGGGCTATTTGATTGGTTGCTTGATGAAATTCGAACCATTGCTGTGAAAATCCCGAAGATATTAAGCAGCACAACTATTTTCTATATCAACAGCGACGTACGAGGGACGTTCAATAAGTAATGCCTCTGACCCACTTGCAGTTGTTTGATCTAGCTGAAATTTTGCATGTGCAATCATTTATATCTCTATAGAGTAAGTGGCAAATTACAGCTGAATTAATTGTGGTTTCTGATTTACAGGTGTTTGAACCGAGTCAAGTGTGAAATGGAGCCTGTTGAGTGTCGAGCAGTGATCCGGTTTTTGTATTTGAAAGGACGCACACCACGGGAGACTTTTGGTGAAATGAAAGTAACTTATGGTGATGATGCCCCATCATATGACCTTGTAAAACGCTGGCATCGTGAATTCAAACAGGGTCGGAACTCTGTGGAAACAGCTCCCAGATCTGGTCGCCCCCTTCTGCCATTGATGAGGCATCTGTCCGTCAAGTTGAGGCTGCCATTTTGGAAGATCGACGCATAATTATTCGCCAAATAGCCCATGAGGTCAAGATTAGTACCGGGTCTGTGGAAACTATCATTCATGACCATTTGCATATGCAAAAGGTGTCTGCCAGATGGATTCCCAGGTTGCTCACGCCTTTCCAGAAGCAAGAACGCGTCGAGTGCTCGAGGGTGAATTTGGAGATGTGCCAAGAAGATGAGTCAAAATTTTTCAAAAGACTGATTACACAGGATGAAACCTGGGTCCATCACTATGATCCAGGGACCAAAGCCCAGTCAATGCAGTGGAAGCACCGTGACTCACCCCCTCCAAAGAAGGCAAGGGTGAAGCCCTCCGCTGGCAAGGTCATGTTCACAGTCCTCTGGGACCAGGACGGAGTAGTGATGACAGATTTCCTGGCAAAGGGTACCACAATTGCAGGAGCCTATTATGCTTCACTTTTGAGGAAATTAAGAGAAGTTATCAAAATCAAGAGGCGGGGCAAGATCAGCAAAGGCATCTTCCTCCTGCAGGACAACGCTCCGGTCCACAACTCGCTTGTCGCCAGATCAGAAGCACAGGCGTATGGCTATGAACTCCTCTCCATCCCCCTACTTTCCTGACCTTGCACCCTCTGATTTTCACCTCTTCCCAATCATGAAGTTGTTTTTGAAAGGAAAGCGTTTCCCAGATGATGCAGCCTTGATTTCTGAAGTCACGTTGAGGTTGGAGGACCAAGCTGGGTTCTTCTACAAAAACTGTCTCCAGAGCCGCATCAAACGATGGGAGAAATGCGTAACTCTGGGTGGTTCCTATGTAGAAAAAGACTAATAACTGTGCCAAGTTTCGTTGCCCTACTGCTATGGGAAGTGGGTCAGGGGCATTACTTATTGAACGCCCCTCGTAGGTCACCTCTACCTAAAATGAAAACAAGGTTGAACACGCTTAACATCGATCCAGACTGCCTTTGAATGTCGTATTAAAATCCTTTCAGCAACATTTTTTAACCACCAAGTGTTGAAGTGCATCACTTGACCAAATTTGCATACACGAGACAGATAACACTGTTCAAAGATGTCGCACGACTCTAACGCAACATATCATCAAATGAAAGGATGCGCGTATATCAGCAGAAGATCATGCATGGATAAGTTTGAAGAAAGCACCGGGATGATTGTAACATTGATCATAAAAGCAATCTACCATGGACCAACGACCGGACTGCAAACTCTCACACTGACCGCTATGCTTTTGCAATTCAAGAATAGGAAGTATCAGTCAAATGCTTGATGCACAAAAGGTTCAAAGACGCTGGTAAAATACCAAAATATGATAAACGATGCAGACTTTCTGGAGTTAACACCATGCTGTCACCCACATCATAAGCAGTTGTTCGAAAACGTCATCGCAGTATTATCAACCGATGTGATATGATGTGACTAAGACACTGTATAACAAAATCCGTCGGAAGGATAACCCTGAGCCCAAAGAAATAAGAATCCACATTTTCGTAGAGGACATAGCCACTCATAATAAGAAGGAGTACTGATGGAATGTCCCAGTGAAAAGCCTCAATAAAATTTAAGCATAATAAGACTGACATAGTGATGGAAAAGGGAAACTGTGTGCAGTTGTGGAAATTAGCTGTTCAGCGGATGTTAACATAAAGATCAGCGAAAAAGAGAATACCTACGCTGAATTATTGAGAAATATACTGTTACTCTACCCCGATTACAAGTTCAGGGTTATATCTCTAATTATTGCGGTACTGGAATATATAACACGTTGCCTAAGTACCATTCATGAGAAATTGGGCTTCTCGAAACCAGGAAGGGAAAAGTTGATTCGAAGACTTTGAATCTAGGTTAAAAATCGGGTCTTTCTCTATTGGCAAGAAATCTCGAAATGAAACTGAATAAGGACCTACATAATATACGCACTCGTATATTAACATTTATGCAGGTTTTTTTTTTTACTTGTTTCAGTGATTAGACTGCGGCTATGCTGGAGCAGCTTGAATAATTTTCAGTCGAGCAAATCAACCCCAGTATTTATTTTTTGAAACTTGGTACTTATTTTATCGGACACTTTTGCTGAACCCCTAGGTTACAGGGACGCAAACACACCAATACCGGTTGCCAAGAGGTAGTGGGAGACAAATACAGACGCAAGCACGCATGCACAAATGTGCGCACGCACAAACACATACACACGTACACACACACACACACCACACACACACACACCACACACACACACACACCACACACACACATATATATATGCACACACACCAAATCTTCTCACAAAGCTTTTGTCTGCCAGAGACAATAGCAGAAGACAGCTGCCTCGGTGCCACGCAGTGGGATTGAACCCGGTACCGTGTTGTTGCAAAGCATATACACGAATGAGTGGATAAACGAAGAAAGAGTTTGATTGAGTTCGTTGCTATTTCAAGTTTCGAAGGCCCATAACAAGATCCCAACTCTTCTAGAATACCGATTCGGCATATGTACACATACGGGAAGGTGCGTGGCTTAATGGCCAAAGTATTCAACACATTCCACTCAAGATCTGAAAGTCCTGAGATCGCTTCTCAGTGATGGCTTTTGCCGTCGAGAAGAACACTATTTCTCGTTGCTCCGGTCCACTCAACTGGCAAAAATGAGTTTTCCAAAGGCCCAGCCTGGTAACGTTCGTTGTGTCACTCTGAATTTCCCAGGGAACCAAGTTAAATTGTACGTGTGACAGTGAAGTGCTCAATCACATGCTCTTTAATTTCAAAAGTACGCTGTTCTGTTGATCGAATCAACTGGAACACTCCTTGTAACCGACAGAGAGCCAAGGTATATATGCACATATATACATATATGCACGTACAGAGAGAGAGAGAGAGAGAGAGAGAGAGAGAGAGAGAGAGAGAGAGAGAGAGAGAAAGAGAGACACACACATACACATGCGTATACATACATATAATTCTTTGTTTTATAACAATGAAGAGTTACATCATCACTTTTCTGATAACATTGTGAGTTTTCTCTTGTAAATCAATTTTTGTGAACCCATGCATAGATCAAAAATTTGTGTTGTTTATGAATATGAGTTCAGTCGTGGAACCAATGCATTCCAGGCAGCTCGAAGCATCAACGAGGTTTTTGGTGAAGATGTGGCGAATGAGCGCACTGTACAGCAGTGGTTTGAGAAGTTCCGGTCTGGTGATTCTTGAAAATCAGCCTCGAGGTAGACCTGAGACCAAGGTGGATAATGATGAACTGGAAACTGTAGTGGAAGCGAATACATTTCAAACTACGCGTGTGTTAGCAGCAAGGTTTGATGTTTTGATTCCACCTGTTTTGTACCATCTGAAACAAATCGGCTGGGTAAAGAATCATGGACAAGTAGGTACTACACAGACTGAACGAACGTCAAATGACACGTCGCATTGAAACTTGTTCTTTACTATCACAACATAAAAGTGAACCATTTTTGCATCGTGTTGCTAACTGTGAGGAAAAATGGATTCTTTTCAACAGTAGCAAGCGTTCTGCACGGTGGTTGGATAGAGACGAAATGCCAAAACATAATCCAAAAAAGAATATTTATCAAAAATATTTAATGGTCTGTTTGGTGGACCAGCGCTGGTATCACCCACTACAGATTCATGAGACCTGGTAAGTCAATTACAGCGGATGTATACATCAACTAGTTGGATGAAATGATGAGTGAACTTGCAATTAAACAACTGAGATTGGTCAACAGAGACAGGCCAATTCTCTTGCAATACCATGTTCGACCACATGTTGCAGAAAGAACGCTATTCAAGTTACAGGAACTGAAGTAGGAAGTACTCTGTCATCCACCATATTCATCAGATCTTGCATCACACAGGTGGAAATATAGCAAAAATAGAAGTTAAAAATGCGCCACTGAGAATAGTTAAAATATATTCTTATTATATTTAAAGATTTAACCGGTTTCACAGTTTACACTGATTTTCAAGAAGTTGAAATAGAAATATGAGGCTTATGTCGCGCTTGTCTCGGTTTTGATGCTGTGATGAAACCACCACTCTCCACTTTGCCACTGGTCGGAATG
Organism: Octopus sinensis; assembly: GCF_006345805.1. Classification (NCBI taxonomy): domain Eukaryota; kingdom Metazoa; phylum Mollusca; class Cephalopoda; order Octopoda; family Octopodidae; genus Octopus; species Octopus sinensis. The sequence goes on from NC_043025.1 coordinate 381,162, forward strand.
TTTTCGTCTCGCCGTGTTTTGCAAACGCTTCAGAACCACCAAGCAAAAATATCTGGTTAACAGTTTGTCCAGGAGGAACAAATTCTGTGTGGACAATTCTTTTCGAATCGGTCAAACAAATCATTATCGTCTTGAATTTGGACTCCACTTGACTCATTTTGGGGGTGGGGCGTGGTGATATCGAATGCTTCCATCGAATTGATTGCTGTATCATTTCCGGGTTGTGGCTATAGCACCAGCTTTCGTCACTAGTGAGGGCCTTCAAAAAAATTAAAAAAATAAAAATAAGAATGTATCCGGGCAGATATATCCGGTACAACAATCATAATAACAGCAAATATCCAGGGTCTTTATCCGAAAACAAAACAGTGTAAAGTCCCTTTCTTGGAAGAATTAGCAACAGAAAACAACTCCAAAATAATTGGAATTACTGAAAGTCATCTCCACGAAAACATCCGCAACAGCGAAATCACAATCAATAGATTCAACATCTTCAGATGTGATAGACAAGGCAGATCCCATGGGGGCGTTATCATGTATATCCATGATACCTATGCATGCATAGAACTTGTCAATGAATCAAATGCCTACTGCAACCTGCTGTGCATAAAAATCATCCAACTTAATACAGTTGTAACAATAATGTACAGACCGCCAAACAGCCCAACATTATCCTTCACTGAGCCACTGACGAAGCTCCAACAAATTCTGGGAAACATGGTAAGTCCAATGCCAGACATTATCCTCCTTGGTGACTTCAACTTCCCTAACATCATCTGGCCACATGGACACATACTAAAACTGGGGACAAAAGCTGAACAAATACAGGCAGCCAAACTGTTGGAAGTCACAGAGAAATTATACCTCAAACAAATGATGACAGAAGCAACAAGAAATAATAATACGATCGACTTGGTTTTCACCAACAACGAGGACACGCTATTTGACCTTCACTCAACCCCAACAATCCTTTCAGACCACAATATTATTGAAATGCATTTACACATTGGTAATGAGCCCAATGCCACAACTCTTAAACAAAAGGACATGCCAAAGCTATGCAGGTATGATTATCACCAGGCAAATTGGGAAACTATTAACAACCAGTTACAAATCATTGACTGGGATCTCTACCTTACTGGGCCAGATAAACACAAGAAATTCTTAAACAAGATCGAAGAAATATGTGAAAAAAATGTTCCTCTAAAGAAAACCAAGTCCACAAAAAAACCTGTACCACGGGAGCGAAAGATCCTGATGCGCAAAAGGTCAAGACTAAGAAACAAAACATCTAAGCTGACATCAAAACATGAATTACAGAAAGTCCTTGACCAATATACAGATTAGAAGACAATCTAAAACAACACTATGATGAAGAATGTAACAATGCAGAAAAGAGAGCCATAGAAAACATCAAGAAAAATCCAAAATGTTTCTACAGTTTTGCAAAGAAATACTCGAACACCAAGTCAACAATAGGACCTCTCCAGAGACAAAATGGGGATGTAGTGAATAACCCTATTGAAATGGCAGAAATGTTGGGTCAACAGTATGAAAGTGTCTTCAGTGAGCCATCTAAAACCATGAAGATCCATGACCAGGAAAATTCTTCAAGGATATCGACCATACTAAACCTACCCTATCCGACATTGATTTCAACCCAGAAGACATAGCAAGAGCCATAGACAAGCTCTCCATGCACTCGGCTGCGGGGCCTGACGGTTTCAATGCCATGATACTTAAAAACTGCAAGGTACAATTGTCGAAACCCCTTTACATGATATGGAGGGAATCTATGGAGAATGGCAAAATACCAAATACATATAAAGAAGCACACATAACTCCAATACATAAAGGGGACAGCAAATCAAAACCAAAGAACTACCGACCAATCTCACTGACATCACACATTATCAAGGTCTTCGAAAGAATAGTTCGTGGAAAACTGGTTGAGTTCCTGGAATTCAACAATCTGATGAATTGCAACCAGCATGGATTCAGGTTAGGTAGATCATGCCTAAGCTAGGAGTAGGAGGAAAAGTTGGTACATGGATACATGAGTTCCTTACAAATAGAACTCAAACAGTCACTGTGAATGGAACCCATTCAACACCATCACCTGTGACCAGCAGTGTTCCTCAGGGTACAGTACTCGGCCCAATCCTGTTTCTCATCCTCATCTCTGACATAGATGAAGATACAACCAGCAACGTCTCATCCTTTGCTGATGACACCAGGGTCATGAGACAAATCAAAGACGAGGTGGATACAGAGGCCTTACAAAAGGACCTGACCACCATATATAAATGGCAGGAAACAAACAACATGTTGTTCAATGATAAGAAGTTTGAACTAATTCGCTACGGAACAGATCAAGATCTGAAAAATACAACAAACTACAGAAACCCATCAGGACAACAAATAATGGAAAAACAGTATGTGAAAGATTTAGGCATCTACATGGGAACCAACCTAAAATTCAGAGAACACCTTGACTCAGTCTGTCTTACTGCAAGAAAGTACAGCGGGTGGATCTTGCGCACCTTCAAATCAAGAGATACCTCAACAATGAAAACCCTCTGGAACAGTATGATACTTCCGAGGATTGACTACTGTTCTCAGTTGTGGTCACCAACAACAAAGGGCCAACTATCTAAGATAGAATCGCTCCAAAGAAATTTTACCTCATACTTCTCAGAAACGAGGGACCTGGACTATTGGCAAAGACTCAAAACCTTGAGGATGTACTCAATAGAAAGAAGATTTGAGCGATACCGAATTATATACATTATATACATTTGGAAAATGATAGAGCAGAAGGTGCCAAACTTTGGTATCACTGCGCCACCGAAGACGCTGCCAGCTGCCACCAATCAACAAAAAGGCTGGCCAGGCAGCAAAAACCCTGCGAGAATCAAGTCTGTTGGTTCGAGGAGCACAACTGTTCAACTCCATTCCGGTACATGTCAGAAATCTATCAGGATGCAGTGTGGAATCATTCAAATTGCAACTGGATAGATACTTAAGCACCATTAGAGATGAACCCCATCTCCCAGGATATACACAACGAGCACAAACTGACTCAAACTCGCTCCTACACATGTCAAAATTAAGCAGAGAATACAACCTGGCAACCACACCAGACTCTGAGGGTGGAGTCTTCGACTTGGCCTGAGCATGGACTCAAACCCAAACGAAATGAAATGAAATGAAGAAAAAAAAGAAAGGTTCGGATCAAATTCCAACTCATCTTTCATTTCACGAAACGCATTTATTCGTGACTGTTTTTGAACTTTCGTGTGCAAGTGAGGCACAAATTTTGCTGTAACTCTTCATTCGCAATTCCTCGCTCAAAATTCACTGGAAGAAGTTCCAGGACACACCAGTTATATCAACACGTTCGTCAAGTGTTCGGTGACGGTCCTCCAAGATCAGTTCATGAAAGTTCGTGATGTTTTCCTAAAGCGTGAAAACCACTCGTAAACTTGTATTTTGCTCCTCATGGCAGAATCCTTGTAAGCTGTTTGAAGCATAACAACTGTTTCGGCTGCCGTTTTCCAAGCAGAAAAAAAACAGAATTTCACGGAAGCACGCTGTCCCTTCGTTTCATCCATCGCAATAATCTACGAACAGGGGAAAGCACCGCAAATCAAAGACGTGCCACGTGACAGTACGACTCCTGACGATGACGCTAGCCGGCACACTGATACCCGAGGGATGCATCAAGTGGCTTCTACTGGCGGAAGCTTAAACTACAACGGGTTTGTCCCGCAGAGGACGTTTCCGGTTACTTTTCGGTACCCCTTCGTATTGGTGTTGACAAATAGTTATGTGTCCCCTAATATTATGATGGTGCTTCTCTCATGAGCGGAGAAATCGCTGGTGTTCAAGCGAGATTGCATGTCACAGCCCCATCTGCAACTTGTGTCAGCATCCACCAACTGAATCTGACTGGGGTTTACTTCTTAACAAAAACCTAAAGGCTATCGGGTAATCTTTCGTCATATAGCTGCAACTTTACCTGTTTATGGATCGATTCAGAGTTTATCTATCGATTCAGAGGGTTTACAGGGAAAAAAACAGGAGAACATCCAGTAGATCTTATCCAATATAGGATGGATCAGTCAGCAGGTACCGTGCTATGCTGTTCATTATGAATTTTCATTTATTATAAACGTTCTCTCTCATTTCAGTGGGTTTATCAAATCATAGGAGAGGCAAATTAAAGACAAGTGCTTCCATTACGTTTGTCTATGAAAGTTTACGTTTTCGTCTTCTCTAAACAAGTTTTAATACGAATCAAGTCTTTAGCAAAGATATTACAAATTTTCACTCCTGTGACTACAGAAACAGAACTGATATCCATATGCATTGAACTTCTTGATGTCCAACGAAACTAACCTTTTCTGGCCACCAATTAAATAACAGATCAGGGAAGTTATTAAGGTCAACCAGCAGACTCGAGAGAAGCCTAATCTGCAAGGCAATCTTAGCATTTGGAGGTCTCAGCGGCTAGTGTGAGCGGCTGAAAATTCAAACCACAATTCCTATATTGAACCAGGTTTGCTTAGAGTTCCGACACCGATTTTCGGCTAGAATGGTGATATCATGATGAACCATTCTTATCTTAATCCCTAAATTCCCAGATTCTGAATATTGTTTGTCTCAGATTCATAGCAGACGCATTTCAACTCAATTTGGACACCTTGAACACAGTATGCCACTGTGCAAACAGTCTCATTGTGTGGATTCATCATAACTTATAGCAGATACTGCTAACTTTTTATTTATTTTTGACTTTTCAATCACATTGTGAAGTTGACTTCAAATTTGATCTATTAATTTAAGACTGAAATTATTATCTATGTAAAATCTTTGCCCGTATTTTTTTAAAACTAAAAATGTCAAGGCTTCAACACACAAATTGGCTCACCATTGCTCCAGAACATTAATCCTCTAAAATTCGATCTCTGATCACATTTTCTTTATACAAATATTCAAACGAAATATTAACCGTATCGATCTCACCAATCCACAAAGGCTTGAAAACATCACGTCGATCCCACTCCCATCTCCCCTCTTCACCAAACTATAAACAAAGAATCCAATATTAATCTAAAACTTAACCAATGAAAACAAAAGGAACATTTTTACGACATTTATGGTCAATATTTCAATTTATGTTTTTCACACCGAAAACTATTTCAACCTTTCGATAACCTGAAAGAAATTGTTGAGCTGCTGAGTTTCTGAGCGAATGTCTATTAAATTTCGTTTTTCGTATAACTGATTTCCTATTTTCGTTTAACCTGTACTTCACCCTGCAAATAAGTTGCTGAGGGCAAAATATCGCCCAAAGAGAACATAAAATTCTTATTTTAATTTCACTCTATAATCCTTGATAAAGACAGTTTAGATCAGCCAGCGTAAATAGTTTCTGAGAGACCAGAGGTAAAACTCAAATTAACAATCATGTTACCTAATATTTTTGGTGCTTTCTTACATTGGAATAGATGTACAATAATTCCCGTAAACTGTTTACCATATTCTTCAGAAAAGTTTTCGCTGTTGCTTTCCTCAATTTGTTTTTTTCTCTCTTTTTTTTTTTTAGTTTGAATAACAAATCATTTCAATTTTTAAGAGAAATCAATCGAATGCAATTATTTTATTTCATATATTATTTAGATGATGGGTAAGAAGCGTTAAAGATTCGGTTGACTGCTTCTGGTATTTAGTTAAGACCTGTTACGTTTTGAGATCAAATGTTGTCCAAGTTAATTTAGTATTTAATTCTTTAAAGGTCGATAAAATAATGCCCCAGTGCTCTATTGGTACTCAGGTAAATTCAATAATCTTATAAACCTTAAAACGAAAAATATTAGCAACAAATATAAATTAACAAAATATTTATCTGAATTAAATTGACTTTATTGATAAAGAAACACACATTTTATCTTATATTTATAGATATAGATAATTATTATTTGATCCTTTGAAGTCTTGCTCACATTTCATTGAGATGTAAATAATTTTCAAGTAAATTCCATTAAAGTTCAGACCAGTTTCTTTAGTAGGCACTTAGTGTTAGTATATGAAAAGGCGGTACATGTAGAAGATACCATACATAAACGTGAACAACCCAAGACCGAGCGAGCAACCATTTGGGCCTCGGTTATAAGGTTGTGATATGGATTTGGTTTGAAGGAAAAAGTTGAATAAGCCGTCAAATCATTAATTTCTTTTTCTGCAATAAAAAAAGAAAGAGAAATCACAAGAATATAACTATATAAATGAAATTATTTCTCTTCATTGACAATGTACAAGGCAAACAAATAGATAGGGCCTATTGATTCGATAGATCGATGTTATTAATGTTCCGTTTGGACATCTTTAGGTTAGTGTGAGTAGGGAGTGAGTTCCTGAGTGTTGCATAATCTAGAAAGGAAGGATTAGGAATAATAATTGATGGGAGATCTGGCTGGTGAAATAGCATGTGTGACTGGAGAGTGAGAAGGGGCTTGTGGCTGGTTATCTCGGTGGTAGAGTGGTTCTCGTATTACCAGCGAGATGCATTAAGGTATTTCCGAGCAAGTTAGTAATGAAGCGTGTTGTGCTATTTAATGACAGTTAGGATTAATATTAACCTATCTACCAGATTTTAAATGAAGATGATGTATTAAACAGTTCCCGGACTAGTTCTGTAGCGCGCCAACAGATGGCAGCACACGGTTGAGTGCGCAGTAGGAGCTAGCAGTGATGGTGATGAGGCACTGGGATGAGTGATATTGCTGCGTTTACTTTGCAAGATGTGAAATTTTTGATATTGTAAGCTGCAATCTGCGATTTCGTGATGGGCAGGAGGTTGGAACAAAGAGCCAACGTGGAATTTGGCGTTAAATTTGGTACGACTTCTACAGAGACATTGATTATGCTTTGGCAAAATTACGGTAACGAGGGAATTGATTTTACGCAATGTTACGAGTGGCACGTGCTCTTCTAAAACAAAATAACATCCCTGGAAGACGAAGAGCGATCTGGAAGATTTACCACGGGCGTCACCCCAGGAGATTGGAGAAAATTCCTCAACTTGGGAATGATGATCGCCGGAGGACAATCAGCGACATTGATGATGTTGTTGGTCTGTCGTGTGGATTCGTACAGACAATCTTAACATCTGAACTGGACATCCGGTGTGTCTCTGCCAAGTTTGTCCCTCCTACTGAACAATCAGTAGAAAGAACATTGCGTCAATGTCTGTCAAGATGTCAGTCAGCCTGCCGCTGTTGACTGATCCTTCATGTCAAGGATCATTATTGGTAATGAGAGTTGGATCCACAAATACGACCCTGAGATGAAGCAGCAATTGTCACAATGGAAAATCCCTTCATCTCCACGACCTAAGACAGCAGGACAGAACCGCAGTTCAATCAAGAGCGTGCTGATCGTTTTTGTTTTCAACATCTGCATTATTGTGCATCAAGAATTCATCCCCCAGAGCCACACAGTGAATTGGCAGTTCTTACTACGACGTTTTGAGAAAGGACATTCGGCGAAACGACCGGTTATGCAGATCGCGAAAAACCGGATTCTTCATGGCCACAATGCACCCTGCTACCGAGTTCTCCTCACTCATGAATTTCTCGCCAAAAACTACACGGTATCGCTTCTACATCATCCCTATTCGTCACATTTAGCCGACTTCCTGCAGACATCCATCTCTTCCCCAAGACTAAAAGGCAATCGAAAGGTCGCCATTTTAACACCTTTGTCCTTTTCCTGAACCGAATCGCAGATGGTCCTCGAGTCGCTTAAGGAAAACGACTTTCAGGTCGGATACCAAAAGTGGCAGGAACGCTGAGACCGGTCTATTTCCGCACAAGTCGACTATTCTGAAGGAGATGATGTGAAAACTTGGACAATTTATTTTTCAATAAACATAACGGGAAGTTTTTGGTACCACTTCGTAATTGTGGATCAGTTTTACTACATCTTTTAAAAAGGCTTATTAATTATTAAATTAATGCTAATCTATTTAACAAAGAATAAGTAGGACTAATAATGCGATGAAGAAGAAAGCGATATTTATTAATTTCTATATATTTTTTCGGCAAGAACTGGACACAGAAGATCAATGAATAAAAGATGAACAAGAAACAGAAACAAAGAACGCAAAAAATAAACAATAAAAATTGGTCTTACTGTCAAGAATATAATAAGAGTCGAAAACTCTTATACCACATCCCACGGAGTTAATCTTCTCCAGTGTAAGGGACTGGTTAAGGTCATTCCAAAGTTCTGAAATGGAATAAAAGTAAAAAAGACCGTCGTAGTTTTAATGTTTTCCATGATTTCTTTAATATTAATCAAGGAATTCTAATCTCTTTCATACAATCGACTTTCCTATTTATATAAGACGATTTTATATAAGAAATCATGACTTTTTAAATATATGTTGTTTTATTTACTATCAGTTATTTCTAGTATTAACACAAGGCCTCATGTATGAAGGGAGGGAACAGACGTTTAGAAAGGTTCTACGATGTTACTGGTGTGTTACCGATATATTATTTCATGTGTAATTAGACCGTATTGGAAAAAGAAAACCGATATTCTTCTTTGAGCGTTTGATGACTTATGTAGAGTATAAATGAATCATTTTTAACGTTGTATGCTATGTTTTAATATAGAAAAATAAACAATACAACACACAAGTCTGTCCTACACATGATAGCAGACGTTCGAGGTTACTCCTCAAGTTATCAACGCTTGGGCACTGAACGAGTTTGTGCAAAACACTTGTGTCCTTTGTACTCATCTCAAGCATACTTCAATTCACAACGTTTTTATGTGGCGTGTATAGTTTATACCGAGCTAGTAGTGTCTACTAGTAGGACAACCAGGCCCAAAAATCTTTGGAAATTATCTCTGGGCTCCGGCTTGCAGGTAGAAGGGACCAGCCTGTTGACGTTTGCCGACACCCAGAGTCTTCTCGACAACGCCGTCGCTCTTTCTTTACCACAGTTCGACCGTAGAACGCCAAACTGGGGTTTCTGTATTGGTTGACTGGCAGAGGGTTGTGAGCGTCTGACTACACTCTAGATGTGTCAGAAAATCTGTCTTAGTCTACGTTTGATCCTGCTTGACTGTAACACTTCCAAAGAGACGAGCTGCGGAAAAGTGAGTCTGAGAAACGGCGACCACACCTGCTGAGTGCCAATCAAACTCTGGAGGTGTCGCAACCGCAGCGCACGACTGCCCATCGTCAGCCAGGGTATGCCCAGTTTTCCATCTAGTAGGTGTCGACAGCAAATGGATCGTATGACGAGTGAAACGTGTGAATTCCAAAGAATGCGGAAAGACAGGTGGCAATATATGATGGAAATGGTGTAAGCATTCGCCGCCTCTGTTCCACCTTCCAAGGATAACTTCTTCTCGGCTAATTTCTGAGTAAAGTTGGTCACCCTGCTCTTTCCAGAGCTTCTCTACATGGAGATCTGGACGAAACCAGTTACCGAGTAATTTTCCCTACCCGTCCATCCAGCGCATAATGTTGTTGTTGGACTGATCGACCAACATCTCTAGGCACAGAGCTGCAGAACGAGTTTTGATGACACTGCCTCGTATTCCCGTAGAGGTTGCTGTCAGACTCTGTGACAATGCGTTTAATAAAGTTATAGTCCGAAAATTATCACGAGATTCCCGTTGTTCGGGTTACTTCCCAGCTGTGATACCACTGTCCTACTCACAGCAATGGGAATTACCCTGTTTTACAGTCATTCCTAGTTAATATTTGTCAAGAGGTCTTCAAAGAAGTGTGGCATGCAAAAGTAAAATTCATAGGGCAGAACATCGAGACCAAGAGATTTTTTTCTCCAACATCCATTCAGTCAACCGTCAATCCCCGTATTTCAGCAGCCTTATCAGCTCTTGGCAGCACTCCGCCTACACACACACAGAGACTGGCATGCAGGAATACACACGTAGGTATGTCTGTACGTAAGTATGCATGTATGTATACGTGTATGTATACATGTATGTATGTGTGTGCATATATGTGTGTATGTGCATGTATGTATGTACGTATATATGCATGCATGTACGTATATATGTATGTATGTATGCATGTACGTACCTATGTATGTCGGCCACAGCCAGACACACAGTGTCCTTTCTCTTCCTTTCATGTGATATCCTGGGTCATCGTCGACAACAACGGAAGAACTAATAATGTATAGTATAATAAAACCCATCCCAGAAGAAACGGAAGCTCGAAGATAATTAATGGGAAAATGGCAACAGAGGAAAGGCAGACATACTATCGGAACCAGGAAAAGTGAGAGCACAGAGCAATAAGGCAAAATAGAAGTCCACGGATGAAGAAATCCACGTAGAATTCAGCAGAACTAGGAATGGAAATGAGAAGAACTGAAATATCTTTGACTCTGAGGTAAAGGCACCAACTAGATTTTTTTAATTCTGAAACTATCTTGGAAATGGAACACGTTGCCGACAACCGTCTCCTAAAGAAAAAAAAGAAAAACACAAACAAATGATGCACGGACACAGTTCTATAGTGAGCAAGAGAACCAAAACCAGTTCTATTCTCAAGAAAAGCATAAAAGACCGATCCCAAACTTCATTGTCACCTCTCGAATGAATGACATCGATATTTCACCAAAGGCCAAGCAATCTCTAAGTCGACATTACAATTTCCCTTCCTCATAAGGAGAAACAATCAACGAAAACTAACCGAAAGACACCAAAGGAACCTAAATTCCAAAAAAGTCACTGAACAACCACTGACATATACATCAATGTTACCTGGACAAATGATTTGAAATTAAGGTCAATAAAAACAGGTCCTGCACGTGAAGTCCACCGTCTCTAGAATTTTTTAGATATCCCCCTGAAGCCATTTCTCAAGTATATCAAAGCTTCGTAAGAGATGACCTAGATATTCTAAATCATTTCCCGAAAATACTCAACGAATAAACTTCGGTAGTATCTTTCAATGCAGTGAATTTTTATTTAAACTCCTTTCGCCGCTTGGGAATTGAGGTTATGCAATTCTTTTTGGTTAATAATATAGATGGACTCACCCATCGCATAAAAAGAAGAATTTATAATAGAGCGGCTAAAATTTATTTCAGAAAATAATTACTTTACGCTCAATGCCAACATTTTCCGACAAAAAACTGGAACTGTCTGCGTTGCGACCGAAAACAGAACCCGCATTTGCGAATCTAGTAATTACACTATACTAAATAAAAAAAGAAAACATGAGGAAAATATGGAAACTCTTTCTCCATATACAACAAAAAAAAACTGGAAAAGCTCGACGATTGCATCTTTCTTCGGAATGGAAGCTTAAGGAAGCTAAAAGAATTTGAAACACTCTTCAATAAAATTAAGGAAAATATTCAATTCAATATAGAATATAGTCATAAACAATCTTCATTTTCGGAATTCCTTATGACGAATGTCTCAACCAAATAGAAATGGACATTTATTATAAACCAACGGACGCCAGACAATATCTTTCATTCAATTCATGCCATCAGAGGCATACCAGAATGAATGTCCCTTGTAACAAAGCTAAAAGTATTTGTACAATAGTATCTGATACAAACATCCGTGACATAAGACCCCCAAGAACGGAATGATGCATGTCTTGATAGGAATAATTCATATTAAATTCCATAACATGCAGTTACTGAAGAAAGACCGCAAATTAAGCCAAATCCTCCAGACAAACTATCTTAAAGAGTAATAGACAACTGAAATTAATAACAAAATATTTAACAAAGACCAAACTTCCCACAATAGCGATAAAAGAGAAAAAGAAGCGTAAAAAATGCGGAAGATTCAAATGTGGTTTATGTTTCAGTCTAAGAGAAGGGACAGAGAACCGTTTAGGCAAGGACAAGTCTTCACATTAACAAAAATCTTTATTTCTGCAACTGAAAACTTAATCTAGGCAATAACATTCTCAGGATGTGTGACATTTTACATCGGATAGGCAAAAAACGTTTTAAGGCATCGCATGAGCCTTCGTCGATCGGAAATTAAAATACAGGAATACAGAAGATAGGATTCAGTGAATATATAGAAACAGGCGCAAGCAGAAACAACCAAACTTTACG
>NC_043025.1:395804-527311 GCF_006345805.1 Octopus sinensis
CGTTGTGTGGGGGGATGTGTCTGTTGTGTAAATGTAAGTTACTCTGTGTGTGTGTGTGCGTGTGAGTGTATGTGCGTGTGTACACGTGTGTATATGTATGTGCGTGTGTATTTTGTGTGTGCATGTGTGTGTGCGTGTGTATGTTTGTATGTGTGTGAGAACGTTGGGTTGTGTGGGGAAGTATATGTGCGATTTTTTGCGCGTGTATGTGGGTGAGCGTGTGTATTTGTGTGTAGTTGTGTGTGCGTGTGTATATGTGAGTATATGTAAGCGGGTGTGGATACGTGTATGCGAGGGGTTGTGAGTGTTAGGTATGTGTGCATTCATGTGCGTGTGTGCGCGTGCGATGGCGTGCGCATGTGCGTGTGTGTGTATGTGCGCCTATATGTGTATGCGTATATGTATGTGTGTGCGTATATGTATGTTTGTGTATGAGTTTTTGTATCCGTGTGTGCGTAGGGTTGTGTGTGGCGTTTGTGTAGGGGCATATGTGCGTCCCTGTGTGTATGTGCGTGCGTGTGCTTACGTGCGTGTGTGCGTGTATATGCGTGTGTGTATTAGGTTGTCAAGAAAGTTCTTGCGGTTTTTAGTCTTTAAATTCAGATGCACATATCTCGGTTCAAACAAAACTTTATTAATTGAATTAGACACCATCAGAATCAACCCACTTTTGCCAAGATTTTTTTATGCCAGTAGCGTAAAATCCTGTGTTCTGGTGGTGATGAAGTTGTTGAAAGCATGTTTGGCATTGTCTTGGCTTTTGAAGTATTTCTCACATAGGAAGTTGTCGAGATGCTTGAAAAAGTGGTAGTCGGTAGACGAGAGGTCTGGTGAGTATGGGGGATGAGGCAGAGTTTCGTAACCCAATTTGTTAAACTTCTGCAGGGTCAGCTGTGCGACGTGCGGCCAAGAGTTGTCGTGGAAAAGAATTGGTCCTTTTCTATTGACAAATGCTGGCTGTGATTATCGGAGTTTCTTATGTATTTCATCCATTTGCTGAGAGTACATCTCCGCTGTAATGGTTTCGTCTGGATCCAAAAAGCTGTGATGGAGGAGACCGGCCATAGACCATCAAACAGTCACCATGGCCTTCTTTTGGTACAACTTTGGCTTCGGGAATTGCCGTGGGGCTTCTTCGGCGTCCAACCACTGAGCTGAGCGTCGCCGGTTGTCGTAAAGAATCCACTTTTCATCGCGTTGATGGTGAGTGAAAGATAGTGTCTAAAGGTGAGGCTTCGTCTCATGATTTTGAAGAGGAGACCAGATCTTTTGGCCAGGATGTCAACCTCCGTGCTGTAAGCGAGAATGCCCTTCAACTGTATCACTTTTCTTGGCAAGCCTACTGTGAGCTCTCCTACCTGTCTTTTGGTGATCACCTCATCCCATCTACCTTTGGAGTCAAACAGAGTGACTCACTTGGTCCTTCTCTATTCACATTGGGTATTGGCAATGTTACCAAGATGATAGCCGACCTAGACTTAACTGTCTGGTACCTCGATGACGCTTGTTTGGAAGGCTCTCCTGACGAGTTGTTTGCAACTGGGAGGGCAATGAACGAGGAACTTGGTTGTAGGAACCTTGCATTTGTTGATTGCCCCTCGTTCTATCGTGGTTCATCCTTCGTCAGCCAGAGGCTATAGCAGAAGACTCCTGCTCGTGTTTCCAAGCAGTGGAACTGAACCCAGAAACATGTCGTTGGGGAGCAATCTCCTTACCATATAGTCACACATATATAAAACACACATATGCACACGCATACACAAACGCAAACATACACACGCAGACACACATATGTGAAACATGTGTGATCAATAGTTGTGCATTTGCTTAGTCCATCAATTGACATCTTTTATGGCCAAGTTGCACTCAATCATTTGGTAAAGAGTAAAGGAAACCATTTAGGGGTGGCATAACAGTCTAAAGCTTTTCAAGGTGGTACCTCAGTACCGTCTAAATAGACTGGGACTAAAAGTAAAAAAATTATAAAACGAATTTGCACTTACTTCTATTTATTTCAGTGTAAATGTCACCATCGAGGCGACTCAAACTTGCATGGGTATGGTTATAGGTTGACATGTAGCAAGCTTTCAAATGAAAGGTGTAGTCAAACGATTGACAGTTTGGTATTGCTTCACAAATGTAGAAACACTGCGTATAATTAACACCATACGTGACACCCAAAGTATTGCCACCAGAAATGTAACCGTTGTAAACAAAATCCACCGGACATTTTCCTGAAAGAATAAAATATAAATGAACGTTTTGGTTCGGTTTTCGTAATTGCGGTGGGCTGCTTTTATGGTGAAGTGTTTTATTGATTTAGATTAATGAGAAATAATAAGTATATAAAAATATTGGGTAAAGATATAATAATAACGATAATAATGATAATAATAATGATAATAATAATGATAATAATAATGATAATAATGATAATAATTATGATAATAATATTAATAATAGTAAAAATAATAATATTAATAATAGTAAAAAAAAAAAAAAAATAATAATAATAATAATAATGATAATAATAATAATAATAATAATAATAAATAAATAACATCCAAAACAAAATACAAAAAATGAAAAAAAGATCTGTCGATTATTAATGAAATCAGCAAACAATCAACGCTACTGAGCAACAAAAAGAAAACAAAAATACTCCGCAAATATAACATCACGGAAAAAGATTTACCTGAGATAAAAGAAAAGCTGAAGCAAGATATCCTTGCCAAAGCACAAGAATCCGCCGGTATGAAAAACGCCAGCGCTTCTTTGAACAAAACAAAAAGTTCAACTCCAACCCCAAAAAGTACCAAGAACTAGGCAAAAATAAAATAGAAATAACTGCAGCATCAGCGGCAGAAGAAGTGGAAGAATTCTGGAGAGAAATATGGTCGGCGAACGAACCACCAAAAAAAAGAGTATGAAAACAACAAACTCAGCATCTGAGCAACTTTGGACCCCCATAACAACCGAAGAGGTCACCCAGGCACTGCAAAGACTAAGCAACTGGAAGGCACCTGGGCATGACAAGATCCCCAACTTCTGGTTGAAATATCTAACAGGAATGCACAAAAAGCTGGCTGAAAACTTTAACAACATACTAGCAGAGCCAGAGACAATGCCTGAATGGCTCACGAAGGGGAAAACCATCTTAATTCCCAAATCAAATGAGACAGCAAAACCAGAAAACTACAGATCAATAACCTGTCTCCCTACTATGTACAAGGCATTTACTGCAGTGATATCGCAAAGGCTGAACAAGCACCTGAACGAAAACAAACTGTTTCCAGAAGAGCGGAAAGGATGCCGCAAAGGCTCATATGGCTGTAAAGATCAACTAATGATTAATAAAGCCATAACTGAAGACAGCCACAGAAAGAAGAAAGGCCTCAGTATGGCCTGGATCGACTACAAAAAGGCGTTTGATAGCATCCCCCCACACATGGATCCTCGAAACACTAGCCATTAACAAAGTAGCACCAATAATTATAAAATTCATAGGCACTCTATGAATAAATGGCAAACAGTCCTACACCTCCAAACAAAAGAGAGACTCATGAAAACCAAAGACTTCCCCATTAGAAAAGGAATATTCCAGGGAGACACGCTCTCTCCACTCCTTTTCTGCTTTGCACTGTCACCTCTATCTGATATGCTAAATAGAACTGGATGCGGATATAAATGTTACGGCAAAACGATCAGCCACCTTTTATATATGGATGACCTAAAACTATACGCTGCAAATGACAAACAGCTGGAAATACTATTAAAGACAGTTCATGGATTTACCAAAGAAATAGATATGAAATTTGGATTAGAAAAATGCGCCAAAGTAACCATGAAAAAAGGAAAACTAGTTAAGAGTAGCAACATCACACTAGATAAAACCAATGAAATAAAAGAATTAGACCAAAGCCAAACTTACAAATACTTAGGAATCCATGAACTAGATAAGACACAACACACACAAATGAAAGAGAAAATAAAAAACGAATATTATAGACGAGTTAGATCAATACTAAAAACAGAGCTCAATGCTAAAAACAAGATAATAGGTATCAACACTTTAGCTGTCCCAGTTATAAGTTACAGCTACAATATCCTTAACTGGACACGAAATGAACTGTCCAAAATAGATAGGAAAACAAGAAAAATAATGACAGGATCTAGGATGCATCACCCAAAATCTGACATAGAAAGACTATATATACAACGTATAGAAGGTGGTAGAGGCCTTATACAACTGGAAAACTACTATAAAATAACCACCATAGGACTGCAAAAATATCTACTTCAGAAGGAAGGAAAACTGATACAAATAGCGGCAAAACACGAGCAAAACAAAACTGTACTCAGTATTTAAGGAAGCTGACAAATACAAACAAGAAATCATACCACCTAATAAATATGAAGAAGAAGAAGAAGAAGAAGATGAAGAAACAACAAAAGCTATAAAACAAATGAAATCCAAACTAAAAATAGAACACCAACGAACCATGATAAAACGATGGCAAGAAAAGCCCCTTCATGGTAAATACTGGACTAAACTAAACGCAAAAGAAATAGACAAAGAAAAATCCCAGCAATGGTTGAGAAGCTCAGGACTCAAAGCAGAAACAGAGGGATTTTTAATTGCAGCACAAGACCAAAGCCTCCCCACCAGGAATTACCAAAAACATGTAATGAAAAGAAATATACAAGTAACTGCAGAATATGTGGAGATGGACAAGAAACAATAAATCATATTATCTCTGGCTGCCCAGTCCTGGTTAAGAAGGAATATATTCACAGACATGACAGAGTTGGAACCTACATACATTGGAAGCTATGCCAACATTATGGAATAACAACAGAAAAAAGATGGTATAGGCACACACCAGAAAAGGTCACAGAAAACGAGAAAGCAACCATACTCTGGGATATGCCGATACACACAGATAGAGAAATTAAGGCCAACAGGCCAGATATAGTTGTCAGAGATCATGAAGAAAAAAATGCTTTCTAATTGATGTATCAATACCGGCAGATGACAACGTGTCTCTAAAAGAAATGGAGAAACTCTCAAAATACAAAGACCTGGAAATAGAGGTAACCAGAATGTGGAATCTAAAAACCGAAACAATTCCTATCATAGTAGGTGCATTAGGCATGATAAAAAATATTCAGACAAATACATAACAAAAACACCAGGACTTACAAACACATATAACAAACAGAAAATTGCACTACTAGGCACTGTACACATCCTACGCAGAACACTTTCCATACAATAACCATCAGAGCATCACAACAAATCACAGCACATACCCAAGGCACACAGAGCTGCACTCGGTAGTGAAGTGAAAACACGCTATAAAAATAAAACTACTGAATAATAATAATAATAATAATAATAATAATAATAATAATAATAATAATAATAAAAATAATAACAATAATAATAATAATAATAATAACAATAACAAAGGGTGCCGCCGAGGCTCTTACGGATGCAAAGATCAACTGCTAATTAATCGTATGATCCTTGAGAACTGTCACAACAAGCGCAGAAATCTCAGCTCCTCATGGATTGACTATAAAACGTCGACAGTATACCGCATCCATGGATCTTGAGATCGCTGGACATCTTCAAAATTTCCCCTGTGATTTCAAACTTCCTGAAGCACAATATGTCGTTGTGGAATACGAATCTCCAATTATACCACTCTAATGGAGTACTTGCCTCAGAAAATATAAACATCAACTGTGGAATTTTTCAAGGTGACTCACTTTCACCTTTAATATTCTGCATAGCCCTAATACCCCTTACAAGTGAATTAAACAGAACAGGGTATGGGTATAAAATTGCCAATAAAAAAATAAGCCATCTATTTTATATGGATGACATAAAACTTTATGGTAAAGACAATAATGAACTTGAAGGCCTATTGCGCACTGTGAAAGCATTCAGCGATGACATCGGGATGGAGTTTGGACTTGAGAAGTGTGCCAAGGCCACTTTCCAGAAAGGGAAAGTGAAGACCACAAATTCAGTCGTGTTAGATGTTGGCACAGTCATAAGAGAGCTTGAGCAAGAACAAACATACAAATATTTAGGGATAAATGAAGGCTCTGGTATTCAGCATGCAAGCATGAAAGAGAAGATCAGGAAGGAATGTTATAGGAGAGTTCGTGCAGTCCTGAAATCTGAACAAAATGCTCGTAACAAGGTGTTAGCTATAAATTCCTTAGCAGTTCCAGTTGTTACTTATAACTACAATGTGTTGAACTGGAATATGAGTGAAGTAAAGAATATAGATAGGAAAATACGCAGGCTGCTGAGTTGTAATAGGATGCACCACCCAAAGGCAGACGTAGATCGCCTTTACCTTTCCAGAGCCCAAGGAGGTCGAGGCCTGATCCAATTTGAACTAGCTTACAAAACAACCACATTGGACTGGCCAAATATCTCGAAATAACGAATGACTGGATGCTAAAGCTCGTGGAAAATCACGAGAGACGAAAGAAGCTTCATTCTATCATAAAGGAAAGCAAAAAATTTGCTATTGATCTCGTGCAGGATACCCAAACTGAACAACCCGAGGGAAGTACGGCAACTATTGCTGCAAAGAAGGTGAAAATAATGGCAACGAAAAAAGAGCATGAGCAATTGGCTGATAGGTGGGAGGAGAAACCTCTGCACGGCAAATATGTGGCCCGCAGCAAACAAGCTGATGTTGACCAGAAGCAAACCCATCAGTGGCTACGGAGCTCAGGGCTAAAAGCAGAGAGCGAAGGTTTCATCCTGGCTGCTTAAGATCAAAGCCTATTAACCCCGAACTACCAGGCCAATGTGATGAAAAATGGAGCAGACCCAAAATGCCGATTCTGCAACGACATGATTGAAACAGTGGACCACCTAATCTCTGGATGTAAAGTCTTAGCACCAGTGGAGTATAAATTAAGACATGACAGTGTTGGCCAATATCTACACTGGCTAATAAGTCGGCATTACAATATCAAAACTGCCGACAAGTGATATAATCACCACCCTGAGGCTGTAACTGAAGGAGAAAATGTAACGATTCTGTGGGACTTTCCAGTACATACAGACCGAACCATCAAGGCCAATAAACCAGATATTGTTGTGAAAGACCAAAACAATAAAGTTTGCTTATTGATCGACATGAGCATCCCCTGTGATCATAATATCTCAGCGAAAGAGTTTGACAAGCTCAGAAAATATAAAGACCTACTCATTGAAATTGAGAAAATGTGACATCTCAAGGCGGTTACAATACCAGTGATCGTAGGAGCACTAGGAATGATCAAGAAGGGAACCGAAAATTATATGAGAATGATCCCTGGCTTACCATCCCTGCAAGAAGTGCAAAAAATTGTCTTAACTGGTACATCACACGTATTGAGAAGAGCATTATCGATGTGAGAACTGTTGCTGCTCATGTATTTTAATATAACTTTAAAAAAAATTAAAAAAATGAACGAACTATTGATTTTGGTTTAATGGCCTACCAATGTATACTATGAGTTTCTTTGTCCTAGGAGTCGGGATGACACTCGGCAAGAAATGGAAGCAAATTTGAAAGAAGAAAAAAAAAGTAATGATAATAAAAATAATAATAATAATAATAATAATAATAATAATAATAATAATAATAGTAATAATAATAATAATAGTAATAATAATAATAATAATAATAATAATAATTATTATTATTATTATATTATTACTATTATTGCAACAACACTAGTTTTCTATACTTGGACATAGAAACGATCTTGTTTAGAGAATTTAAAACTTTAATATCTACAATTTTCTATGAAAATTTTACCCCTTTTTCCTTCCTGACTGCTCGAATATGCAAACATACCATTTATTGCAAGAAATTAAACGCACGATATAAATAAATGAGACCAACACCTGCCAATATATACAAACTGCACAATTACGAAAACTATAAACTACAGAAAAACCTATAAAAAGAAAATGAAAACATAAAAAATTATCCCGCCCCTAAACCGCATAAAATTTAAAAAATCAACGATGTGTGTGTGTGTATATATATATATATATACTAAGTAATTAAGGGTTTAGCAACGATTTGCCTCACCACAGACCGAATTTAGAAATAGCAGTCAAAGAGTTATAGCTATTCTTTCTACTAAAAGGGAGATCTCAGTAAAACCACAGCACTTGAAAGGCAAACACAGACAGGCAAGAGAGAAAGAAATGACGGCAATCTATCATACAATTTTAAGTCACCTACGGACGTACGTTTCGAAATTAAGTTTTAGGAAAGCATAAGATGCTTTCCTAAAACTTAATTTCGAAACGTACGTCCGTAGGTGACTTAAAATTGTATGATAGATTGCCGTCATTTCTTTCTCTCTTGCCTGTCTGTGTTTGCCTTTCAAGTGCTGTGGTTTTACTGAGATCTCCCTTTTAGTAGAAAGAATAGCTATAACTCTTTGACTGCTATTTCTAAATTCGGTCTGTGGTGAGGCAAATCGTTGCTAAACCCTTAATTACTTAGTATTACTTAAACTTTCCTCGAATGAGGCTTTTACATGCCGAAATCTACTTGGTGAAATTAATGATTATTCCAAATTAATTGATTTCACCCTATATTATTACTGATATATATATATATATTATATATATATATATATATATATATATATATATATATATATATTATATATATATATACTATGTTATTATTATTATATTATTATTATTATTATTATTATATTATTATTATTATTATTATTATTATTATTATTATTATTATTATTATTTTTCTATCAATAATTAAAAACAGAAGGTGAATTGTTTCTTTCCAATGCCAAGTTCAGCGCTCTCATTGATCGCTGGTTGTAGTAACACATTTGAAGTCTGTTGACTGCAAGCGTGTGACGTTTCTTTTGTTCCCTAATCGCACAGGAATGCGAGGCTCCATTGCTGATCTCCTCCTCACCATTTACAGACTTGTGGAATTTGGTCCATTTACCAAGCTGCTTCTCTTTCTCCTACTATCTCCTCAAACCCATACATATTTATGTTTATCTCAAGAACAAGACAACGTCGAAGTTAAACAACATTTAAGGAGCAAAGAGTGCATCTCAAGACGGTTACAATACCAGTGATTGTAGAAGCACTTGGGACGATCAAAAATGGAACTGAAAATTATTTGAGAATGATACCTGGATTACCATCCCTGCAGGAAGCGCAAAATATTGTCTTAACTGGTATGTCACACGTATTGCGTATTGAGAAGAATATTGTCGATGTGAAATTTCTTTCCCGTTTTGTCCTATATTTTTTCTGTTTACTGTTATATTTTATATCTTTTCTTATCTTTTTCTTCTACTTTTTTCTATCACATGACTTTGTAGCTGAACACTTTGGTGTGATTATTTTAAAGACCTATAAATGTATACAGTGCGTTTCTATGCTCCAGGTGTCAGGATGGCACTCAGCAAGAGAAGGAAACAGAATTGAAAGAAGATAATAATGAAAGTGATAATAATAATAATAATAATATAATAATAATAATAATAATAAGAAGAAGAAGAGAAGAAGAAGAAGAAGAAGAAGAAGAAGAAGAGAAGAAGAAGAAGAAGAAGAAGAATTAATGGAAACCATAACGAAACCAAGCAAAAGAACGGCGGTCGGTTAATCATAACTCTTGTAAGATGGTTGATTTAGAAGTCACACACAAACGCAAACACACACTCTACTATGCAACACCCCTCCAAAAACATACAAGAATAAACTCATACTGCAAATATCCAACAAAATTGACAAAACCCACAACATGTGTCATAGAAGGTTGATAACCGACAGAAGAAGACAACCTGCGCTACACAAACAACACACAAGATAAAAACTAACAGAATCGAAGACTCAAAAAAAAGCCCATAAGAAAACGTACTGATACAATGCAATATCTCTTCCCCACCACCAATAAAATGCAGCATAGCACCCCACCGTACAAAAGTACAACAACTGATGAAATAGAAAGATATTGAGAAATAATAGTGGTGATGACGATGGGGACGAACGTTACCTTACCTATGTTTATGAGAGACAGGAGTTTCTGAAAAACTTGGTTGTAACAGCGAAAATGAAGCTGGGCCTTTAAGCGATGGCCTCTCGCTTGGTAGTGGTTCAGTAAAGATGCAGACTGACCACAACTGTCATCCTAATACAGCATCTGCAGATAACAGAGCAAAGAGGAGGAAGTGGACCAGCGAAGAAAGCAGGATAGCGATACAATGCTACTTAGAAAGTGAACCTAAAAGGGGATATATAATACGGATGTTAACACTTTGGGTAGAGAAGGGTTTGTTTAAAGTGACTGAGCAGAGATTAGTTGATCCAGCTAATGCTATTAGGAGAAGAAAGTGGCTGACAGAATTGGAAGTAGAAGAGATCATAAGAGAACTAGAAAAGAAAGACGTGGCAGTGGGAAAGACAAACAGCAGCATAAGAGATACAGTTCCAACCAAAGAAGAAGAGGAAGATCAGAAGATTTTAGATGCGTTGCGGGATGTAATGAGTAAAGAAGTAAGAAAAAGAACGCCAGCATTAAAATGCCCTAACAAAAGGAAGCTGCTAGAAATGACCAGAAAAATAGATTCTATTATCAGGAGGATAGATACTAAAAATATAGAAGACACTAGTTTATTTATGTAGGAGAGGTAGTAGTCACCAGAAGATTAGATATCTCCCAGGGAGAGATTAGAAAAAAAAGACAAATGTGGAAAAGGAGACTATAAAATAAAATGAAGACTTTAAGAGAAGATCTAAGTTGAACAGAAACCTGGAAAATAAACGAGTTAGAAAACATAACCTTCGTATTTCCCACTTTAAATCGTCATAGTTGTTTATTTTTCCTTCTTCTTTCACATTGATCCTTTTGTCACTGGGTTATAATATATCAATTATCATAAATGTTCTGTCCTTTTTATTCACCACAACAATGTCCGGTTTCCGATGTCTGGTCAGGTGATTGCACAAGATTTTGCAGTTCTCATTTTCGATGTCACCTTCTGGGGTTTTCTCACACCACGTGTTTGCTCTTTGTAGGCCGTGATTTCCACAGAGCTCCCATAGGATCATTCTTGCTACATTGTCATGTATTCGCGTTGTGCCAATTATGACATTCGCTAACGATGTGACATACCATTTCACTCCTCTCACCACCCATTCTGCATTTGTCACTATCGGTAGTGTTGCCAATTCTGCACTTCATATAATTGGTCCTTAACACTTTTATTGAGCTGCGCACATGAGTGTTTCTGTCTCTAATTTCAAGTCACTCCTTACCCCTAGCTACTGGTCGTCTGTATCTGTGTTGGCGTTCACATCTCTTGCAAACTTGTTCGTTTCTTGTTTAAAATTTTTTTTAGTTATACAATTTTCATTTTTGATGACACCAGCCTTCTTCATGTATTTCAACAGGGACACAGGAAATTTTTCATATTCCACCCAAGGCTGTTTTCTTCTGCCTTGGTACAAACCTAGCAACTGATCAAACCTCTCCCACCCTTCCTTCTGAACAAGTACAGCCTATCGGTTTCACTATTAGGGTGGAAAACTCCTTGTACTGTCAATATTTTTCATTTCTTTCTTTTGCCATTTTATAATTCCCGCTCCATACCGAAGTGATGCTATCGCCCACGTATTAACTGCTTCGATTTTATTTATCCAGTCAATTTTCAGCGCACCAACAACCTCAGTCTTTGGAAAGACTCCATCCTCAGTCGCTCTTTCACTTCCTTTTCTATTATTTCGTTGCACTCTAGTACACCAAGTAATATATATTCTTTCATTCCAATTTGCTTAATCAAGTCTCTATTCGGTAATTCTAACCCGCTAGGGACTGTACTTGGTTTATTTTTAGGCTGATTATTCCGCACGTCTTAAGTCCAAGTTTCATTCTAATATCAGTACTAAAACAGTGGACCGTATTCACCAAGGAACTCACTTGTGTCTCAAATAGGCATCCGACCAATTCTTCAACGCGAAACAGGGAGGTTGAGTTGTCAGAGGTAAGGCACGAGCACTTAGACACGAAGGGACGAAAGCCGTTCAATGATCTGCAATGGTAGAGGCACAGTGTGGCAGTAAATCCACGATTCGATGCTTGCCGGGTCATGACGAACAAACGATAACTAATCCGTGACAGATGTGTGCGGCCTTTCAGCAGCGCTTCGCCCAACAGTCCGAGAGTAGCGGTGAACCGAGTCACAGGATGGGTTTCACGTATTACCTCGACAGGATGCTGCAGCTCTCGACGACGAAGGCGGAGCACTGGGAAAGGCCGATAACAGCCTTTGCAATATGGGAAGCAATGGCTAACTACACGAGGTATAAATCGTCTGGTTTAGATGGTCTGCCCTACCAGTTTCACGCTTATACATCAGACTTGTTGGGCGACCTCTTAGCAAACGTTTACTGGAAGTGACGACAGAATGAAAGAATTGTTAGTTTTGTGAGCCGAGGACCGGTGTCGTTGCTGAGGAAAAACACGAACAAGGGGAATTGTATTGACAACTCTAGGCCCATAACTCTGCTGAATGCAGAGTTGAAAAATTTTAGCGAAGCTGTTAGCTACGAGGTTGGCGCTTGTCGACTGGGATCTGGTAGGGGAGGCACAGACATACGTCATCCAGAAAAGATATATCACCGACAACCTTGACGTCATACGAGACATCACAAAGTTGTAAAGCTAAAGAATCGGGTATAGGTGGAACCCTGTTCAATTCAGATCAGTCTAAAGCTTTCGCTAGGGTCGACCACCTGCACCTGCCGGTGGCCGTCAAGGCATCTGATTTTGGGTCTGTATTGAGGGGCCGGAGAGATGCAATGCGCAGAGACATATGTCCGGTGGTCCGAATGAACGGTAACTTCTCAGAACCGTTCAATATCAAGCGTTTGATCTGGCAAGGTTTCCGCCTCTCGTCTCCCTTGTATGTACCGATTCTCGAGCAACTGCTACACAAACTGGAGACATTGAGTGACAAAACTTTAAAACTAGCTGAAATGAAAACGCTACACGTATTTTTTTATTTACAGACACCATTCTACGTTGACAAGAGAAATCGTACAGACTTTTCAAATGCCGACAGTATTGTCTCTCTTTCGACTAAAACATAGAATACAAGTCAAAAAATGAAATAAAGATTCAAATTTGCTTACCGTCTCTATACTCGGTCGGCACAGATCTTCTCAACTGATAAAAATTAGTATTAGTTGCTTCTTTTGGTATCCTTTCTGTTGAGTCATCTTCGTATAAAATACATCTTGGACTTATCGCTCTGCTCACGAAGGATTTACATGTAGAAATTTCCAAACACCTCTCCGCACAGCTGGAGACATCCACATGAAGTGTCATCAATGTTTTACCGTCTTTCAGCGCACAGTGGTGTACTTTTATAAAATAGTTCAGATATTCAACTGTAACAAAGTCAGGAAAATTAAACAACTAAAATAGGAAGAAGAAAATAAAAGATTGTGAAAATAGATAATAATATGCAAGTAGAATATTAAATGTTTCACGATCAACATGAATATTTTTGACAGGAAGAAGAGATGAAGTTGTTACTACCATAGTGTAGGTACAAAGCATCTTGGAATATATATATTTTTTAATGAAAATGACTGTGAATGAGTTTTTAAAGTTGTTTAATATTATTCTGTTATTTAAATGATTCACATGCTATGTTCTACAATGTTTAACGGTTGTATGTTGTAAAGTTTGCCCCAATGTCAGCACTTAGACAAATTTAACAAAATGCTTCCGTTGGAAATTATGTCAAGAATTGAAATCACCATCATGCGGCTGTTGTATCTTAAAATCAGAATTTTAAATTTTCTTTCCAACAAATTTATTTTGAGAAGGAAATCGTTTTCCTGTATTGAACTTATAAATCAAATATTTGTGTAGTGATTTTCACAATTTTCATACATATAAGTCTATAGATTGATATAATTCTACTCACGCCCATTTCCAAAATTCATTGAGAAGTAGAAGAGAACTGCAACGAAAATTTATTTTGTAAAATATTTCATATTTCCCATTTACGTTAAATAATTAATTTGCAAACAATAAAGAATAAGAAAGAGAAGTGCTACAAGCATAATTCGATAACAAATACGACGATGACCACCACTGCATCACCATAAAATTATCCATTTAAATAAGGAGGGAGAGCGATAAATTAGAGAGGGAAAGGAAGATAGAAAATAAAAAAAGAGAGAGAGAGAGAGGATGAGTGCGGAGAGATAAAGAGATAGGAACAAAACTAGAAAAAATTTAGTGAAAAATTTATCCTGTTAAGATCAGGAGATAGTGTGAATGTAGGGAACCAAAAAGATTTTTTAATTAATCGAAATTATACACGAAATGAAGAAAAAATACAATTATTTGATCTAATAATAACCGTTGGAGATGGAAGGGAGAGAATTACGAAATTGTAATTGATTAAAAATAATCAAGAGGTAAGCAGTGGGGAACAAATTTAGTTTTTAGTAGGTTTGGGGTTAAATCCGGACATGTTTTGGTCTAACCAGATATTCGTTGGGCAATATAGCCTAATTTTGGCATGAAAATTACTCACTGAATAGGCACTAATTTAAAATAAGATGATGTAAAGTTTTGTAAAACTTCCTTCTGCATGCACAACGCTATACAACCAAATATGTAATGAAAGTTGACCACATCCTTTGTAATAAACAAGAGCACCCAGAGAGTACTAACCTTCGCGAAGGCAACACCAACGTTCTCTGAATGAATAGCCAGAGATGGTTTTGAAAATGAGAATATCTGAAATAAATTTGACTGCGCTCACAAACGAGAAAACAAAAAATGAACCCGACTGCTCTCAAAAATAAGAAAAATAAGAAAAATAATCCAAAATCCTTGCTCTGTACCGAATCGATCCCAAACTCTAATCAGTTTATTCCAGTCATGAGGCCAAACACCCCTGAAAGTTTCATCGGAATCTATCCAGCAGTTTTTGAGATATCTTGTCCACGGACAAACAAACATGACTGAAAACAATACCTTCACCTTCGATAAGTACAAAATATGATAAAATCATAGAGAAAATCCTAAAAGGCTATATCAAGGTTATCCTCATTCCCAAAGAATCACAGCGAAACAATGTAACACAACACACGCGAATCAATAACTCTCCAATAAAATAGACATATATTCATATTCATATATATATATATATATATATTATATATATATATATATATATATATATATATATGCGCGAAAGAGTAACATTTGAAAAGAAGCTACAAAATGAAATGCATATTTATTCATGCATAAGTCTAAGATATATATATATACACACATATACAGAAATACATACATTCTTATATATGCATATATATACATACTTATATATACATACATGCATATATATATATATTATATATAATATATATATATATATAATATATTATATATATATATATATATTATATATATATATATATATCAGAATGGACATTTTTATTCCATCATTTCATTATTATATTATATTATATTATTAGGAGATTGTAAATAAAACGTGAAAATCAGAAAAAGTTGGAATTTCTTACAGTAATATATCTTCTATACACAATAATACACACCAGTGTATGTATATGTATGTATGTATATATATATTATATATATATATATATATATATATATATATACATACATGCATGCATACATGCATACATACATACATACATACATGCATACATGCATACATATATACATACATACATAGAAGGTGAGTTCTTAAGTGGTCTCAGTTGTGATGGCTAAATCTATAAAGAAAAATCTTTATATATAAGAAATGATGATAAAATGTTTACATACAAATAAATTGAAGGTAATTCCAGTGCAGCATCCTGTCTGTCTTCTAGGTAGAAATGAGTGTCAAGAAGAAGATGTTATTAGTTTAAAATCTACCTTCTTTATGAAGGCTAATTGTTATATCAACTTCGTATCGATTTATCAATATTAGCTGTCAGGTGAAGTTTTTTTGTATTTATGCAGTAAATCCTTTTGAAATTGATCCTGATCAAAAGATATCGACTTACAACTTAAGATGCTATAAAATCACAAACACACTCATATGTATATATATATGTTATATATATATATATATATATATATATATAATATTATATATATATATATATATATAATATATATATATATATATATAATTTTATATGTGTGTGTGTGTGTGTGTATAAGCAGCAGGATATCCAGAGGTCATGCAGTAGGAACGTTTCAAGCGGCTCCATGTAATGATTTCCGGTATTTACTAATGGAATACTTGGGCGATAAAACATGCTAACTATATATCAATAATAAGCTAAGAGGAATGATATAAGTTGTGAAGTTGCCGGCGATATTATATACAAGCTAATATAATTTCCTTGGGGTACATAATTAGGAGGTCTTACATAAAGGACATTATAAAAATAATAATATGATCAGTAGGTTAGAACACCATAGAAAGGAATAAATAGTTTAATCACTAAAACCATTACTTGATTTATTTAATTTAAACTCAAATTATTATTTATATAAAATTTTTGCCCGTGCTTTTTTAAAACTAATCATCATCATCATCGTTCGACCGTGGTCGAGACAATTGTAAATTCCATAGTCTTTTCAAATGGCTAATAATGTGTGCGCGCGCCGTTGCTACACGCATTGGAAAGCATTGTACAACCAAGCACCAAAGAAGGTCTTTCCTCCTCCATGAAACAAAGCTGTTCCCGCTGGACGTCAACTCAGTATTTCTAAGCTACGGACCGAGTGATTTATTGTAAGGTTATCTCCCTAGACAGATTGCCTTCACTACGGCTAAGGGAGCCCTTTCTACCCCACTAATACAGGTTGTACTGGTTTACAGTTTACCGGTAGTAGGATCCGATGCTGCATACATCGAACCTGACCTGACAAGGGCAGCCTAATAGCTTTTTGATTCACTTCATTTCATAAGGCCAAGGGAGGGGGATAAAGAGAGGGAGAGAAATAGAAAAAGAGAAGGAAAGAGATAAGAAAGAGAAGAGGAGATAATAGAAAGAGAAGAGAGGAATATAGGGGGCAGCACCAGTGAAGGAGGAGGAATTGGGAAAAGAGTTAACTTAAGGGGTGTTAACAAATTCCTGGACAGAACAAAACATAAGAAAGCCCACGAAGTATGTGTGAGAATAGACAACTGTTATAATTGTGGGAGGAGGGATATCCAGTAGGGAAGCACAGTAGAGATATCCGGTACTGGTGGTGGGGGTGGGTGAAGGCGGGCACACAGCGACAAGCAAGTTAGCTTAGGGACGATGTGGTGAAAGAAACGGAATTAAACAAGAGGAGAAACGAGTAATTTACTTAACGAAATTCTAAGAAATGGAATTAAAATTATCTTTTGAGGGGTCATTGCCAATGGTTAGCTTACGGAAGAAAAACAACTACAAGCTGTCAATAATAAAACATTTAAGGTAATTAACGGCGAATGGAACCCAGGAATGGAAAAATGTGAGAGAAGGAAGAAGAAGAAGAGGAAATGTTTTTAGCTTGGTGTCTCGGGCATCGTTTGGTAAAGAAATGGAAGGGATCACATGACGCTAAGGGTTTTAAAATCGCAAGCTGCAACCGGAAGCGAGTTTAGCACAGTGAACTAAAGCTGACAGCGATTGGGTCCCCACTGCTCCAGAACATCCCCTGAAATTCAATCCCTGATCCCATTTTCCCAACAGATGTCAATACACAAATCTCCAAGCTAAAGATTAACCGTATCGATCTCACTAATCCATAAACTTCTGCAAACGCCGTGTCTACTGCCACCTCTCCTCTTCACCAATATTAGTCTAAAGCATAACCAACGGGCACAAAAGCAACATTCTTACGATATTCATTGTCAGTGTTGCTATTCAATTTGTCACAGTAAAATCTATTTTAAACTTTCTTTGCGCTGCTGAGTTTTGCTACGAGTTTCGTATTATTGATTTCGTATTTTCGTTTAATCTGTAGCATCCGTGTATGCAAATGATTTGCTGAAACGCAAAATTTCGTCCAAAGAGAAAAAAAGAAAAGATTTTTATATTAATTTCACTTTGTAATCCTTGATAAAATTTGTTTAGATTTGCCAGCTTTGACTGTTTCTGAGAGACCAGAGCTAAAAACTCAAATCAACAATCAGGGTACCTAAGATTTTTGGTGCTTTCTTACGTTGGAATAGACGTACCATAATTCTCGGAAAGTATTTGCCATATTCTTCAGAGAGTTTTTCGATATTACCTTCATCATTATTTTTCAGTTTGAAGGCGGCGAGCTGGCAGAAACATTTGCACGCCAAGCGAAATGCTTAGCGGCATTTCGTCTGTCTTTACATTCTGTGTTCAAATTCCGCCGAGGTCTGCTTTGCATTTCATCATTTCGGGGTCGATAAATTAAGTACCAGTTACGTACTGAGGCCGATTAATCGACTTAACCCGTTTGTTTGTCCTTGTTTGTCCCCTCTATGTTTAGCCCCGTCTGGGCAATAAAGAAATAAGAAACGTTAGCAAACCGGGCAAAATGCTTAGCGGCAGTACGTCTGTCTTTACGTCCTCAGTTCAAATTCTGCCGAGGTCGACTTTGCCTTTAATCCTTTCGAGGTCGATAAATTAAGTACCAGTTACGTACTGGAATCGATCTACTCGACTGGCCCCAAATCTCCCCAAATTTTGGGCCTTGTGCCTAGAGTAGAAAAGATTATTTTTTACTTTGAATTTCAAACAATCTCACTTTTCAAGAGAAATTAATCAAATGCTATTGTTGTATTTCGTTGTATTTCGTATATTATCTAGATGATGATTAAGAAACGTTAAGGATTTCGGCTGTCTATGGTATTTAGTAAAGACCCGTTACGTTTTGTGATCAAATTCTGTCCAGGATAACCTTATGTTTCATTTTTTGAAGGTCGATTAAATAATACCCAAGTGCTCCAGGGGTACTTGGGTAAATTCACTAATCTTATAAACCTTCAAATGTGTGAATAGATTTATAAGAGAAGACTAATTTAATACGAAAAACATTAGAAATAAATATAAATTTACAAAAGAATTATCATAATTAAATTGATTTTATTGATAAAGAAACACACATTTTATCTGATATAATTATTATAAGCAAATGTGATCCGTTGAAGTCTTGCTCACATTTCATGGAGAAGTAAATAATTTTGGGGCGAATTCCAATAAAATTCAGATCAGTTTCTTTAGTAGGCACTTAGTGTTAGTATATGAAAAGGCGGTACATGTAGAAGATACCATACATAAATGTGAACAATCCAAGACCGAGTGAGCATCCATTTGGGCATCGGTTGCAAGGCTGAGATATGGATTTGGTTTGAATGAAAAAGTTGAATAAGCCGTCAAATCATTAATTTCTTTTTCTGCAATAAAAAAAGAAAGCGAAATCACAAGAAATATAACAATATAAATGAAATTATTTCTCTTCATTGACAATGTACAAGGCAAACAAATAGATAGGGCCTATTGATTCGATAGATCGATGTTATTAATGTTCCGTTTGGACATCTTTAGGTTAGTGTGAGTAGGGAGTGAGTTCCTGAGTGTTGCATAATCTAGGAAGGAAGGATTAGGAATAATAATTGATGGGGGATCTGGCTGGTGAAATAGCATGTGTGACTGGAGAGTGAGAAGGGGCATGTGGCTGGTTATCTCGGAGGTAGAGTGGTTCTCGTATTACCAGCGAGATGCATTAAGGTATTTCCGAGCAAGTTAGTAATGAAGCGTGTTGTGATATTTAATGACAGTTAGGATTAATATTAACCTATCTACCAGATTTTAAATGAAGATGATGTATTAAACAGTTCCCGGACTAGTTCTGTAGCGCGCCAACAGATGGCAGCACACGGTTGATGCGCAGTAGGAGCTAGCAGTGATGGTGATGAGGCACTGGGATGAGTGATATTGCTGCGTTTACTTTGCAAGATGTGAAAGTTTTGATATTGTAAGCTGCAATCTGCGATTTCGTGATGGGCAGGAGGTTGGAACAAAGAGCCAACGTGGAATTTGGCGTTAAATTTGGTACGACTTCTACAGAGACATTGATTATGCTTTGGCAAAATTACGGTAACGAGGGAATTGATTTTACGCAATGTTACGAGTGGCACGTGCTCTTCTAAAACAAAATAACATCCCTAGAAGACGAAGAGCGATCTGGAAGATTTACCACGGGCGTCACCCCAGGAGATGTGGAGAAAATTCCTAAACTTGGGAATGATGATCGCCGGAGGACAATCAGCGACATTGCTGATGTTGTTGGTCTGTCGTGTGGATTCGTACAGACAATCTTAACATCTGAACTGGACATCCGGTGTGTCTCTGCCAAGTTTGTCCCTCCTACTGAACAATCAGTAGAAAGAACATTGCGTCAATGTCTGTCAAGATGTCAGTCAGCCTGCCGCTGTTGACTGATCCTTCATGTCAAGGATCATTATTGGTAATGAGAGTTGGATCCACAAATACGACCCTGAGATGAAGCAGCAATTGTCACAATGGAAAATCCCTTCATCTCCACGACCTAAGACAGCAGGACAGAACAGCAGTTCAATCAAGAGCATGCTGATCGTTTTTGTTTTCAACATCTGCATTATTGTGCATCAAGAATTCATCCCCCAGAGCCACACAGTGAATTGGCAGTTCTTACTACGACGTTTTGAGAAAGGACATTCGGCGAAACGACCGGTTATGCAGATCGCGAAAAACCGGATTCTTCATGGCCACAATGCACCCTGCTACCGAGTTCTCCTCACTCGTGAATTTCTTGCCAAAAACTACACGGTATCGCTTCTACATCAACCCTATTCGTCACATTTAGCCGACTTCCTGCAGACTTCCATCTCTTCCCCAAGACTAAAAGGCAATCGAAAGGTCGCCATTTTAACACCTTTGTCCTTTTCCTGAACCGAATCGCAGATGGTCCTCGAGTCGCTGAAGGAAAACGACTTTCAGGTCGGATACCAAAAGTGGCAGAACGCTGAGACCGGTCTATTTCCGCACAAGTCGACTATTCTGAAGGAGATGATGTGAAACTTGGACAATTTATTTTTCAATAAACATAACGGGAAGTTTTTGGTACCACTTCGTAATTGTGGATCAGTTTTACTACATCTTTTAAAAAGGCTATTAATTATTAAATTAATGCTAATCTATTTAACAAAGAATAAGTAGAACTAATAATGCGATGAAGAAGAAAGCGATATTTATTAATTTCTATATATTTTTTCGGCAAGAACTGGACACAGAAGATCAATGAATAAAAGATGAACAAGAAACAGAAACAAAGAACGCAAAAAATAAACAATAAAAATTGGTCTTACCATCAAGAAAGAAATAAGAGTCGAAAATGCTTATACCACATCCTACAGAGTTAATCTTCTCTAATGCACGTGACTGCTTGAAATCATTCCAAAGTTCTGAAATGGAATAAAAATAAAAATAGTTTCCTAGTTCCCTCGTGGATGTGATAACATTAATGATTTCTTTAATATCAATCAAGAAATCCCAATCTCCTTAATACAATCGACTTCCCTATTTATATAAGACGATTTTATATAAGAAATCATTACTTCTTTAATATATGTTGAGTTTTATTTACTATCAGTTATTTCTAGTATCGGTTGAAGGCCTAAGTTATGAAGATAGGGGGCAGACTTTTAGAAAGGTTCTAGGATGTTACTGGTAGTTTTGAAATCTCATTGAAACCTTTCTTTATGTGTAATTAGACCGCATTGGAAAAGGAAAACCAATATTTTTCTTCCTTGAGAGTTTGATGACTTATTTAGAGTATATCTAAATCATTTTTATTGCTGTATGCTATATTTTAATATAGAAAAATAAACAACAACAAAAAACAAATCCGTCGTACACGCGACATCAACGCTTGGGTATTGAGCGAGTTTGTGCAGAACACTTGCGCCATTTGTGTGCGTCTCAGGCAGACTTCAATTGACAGCGTTTTTATGTGGCGTGTATAGTTTATACCGAGCTTGTAGTATCTACTGGCGCAAAACCTTTGGAAATTATCTCTGGGCTCTGGCTTGCAGATAGAACGGACCAGTCTGTTGACGGTTGCCGACACCCAGAGTCTTCTCAACAACACCGTCGCTCTTTTTTACCACAGTTCATCCGTAGAACACCAAACTGGGGTTTCTGTATTGGTTGACTGGCAGTGGGTTGTGAGCGTCTGCCGACGCTCTAGGTGTGTCAGAAAATCTGTCTTAGTCTACGCTTGATCCTGCTTGACTGTAAAACTTCCAAAGAGACGAGCTGCGGAAAAGTGAGTTTGAGAAACGACGACCACACCTGCTGAGTGCCAATCAAACTCTGGAGGTGTCGCAACCGCAGCGCACGACTGCCCATCGTCAGCCAGGGCATGCCCAGTTTTCCATCTAGTAGGTGTCGACAGCAAATGGATCGTATGACGAGTGAAACGTGTGAATTCCAAAGAATGCGGAAGACAGGTGGCAATATATGATGGAAATGGTGTAAGCATTCGCCGCCTCTGTTCCACCTTCCAAGGATAACTTCTTCTCGGCTAATTTCTGAGTAAAGTTGGTCACCCTGCTCTTTCCAGAGCTTCTCTACATGGAGATCTGGACGAAACCAGTTACCGAGTAATTTTCCCTGCCCGTCCATCCAGCGCATAATGTTGTTGTTGGACTGATCGACCAACATCTCTAGGCACAGAGCTGCAGAACGAGTTTTGATGACACTGCCTCGTAGTCCCTTAGAGGTTGCTGTCAGACTCTGTGACAATGCGTTTAATAAAGTTATAGTCCGAAAATTATCACGAGATTCCCGTTGTTCGGGTCACTTCCCAGCTGTGATACCACTGTCCTACTCACAGCAATGGGAATTACCCTGTTTTGCAGCCATTCCTAGTTAATATTTGTCAAGAGGTCTTCAAAGAAGTGTGGCATGCAAAAGTAAAATTCATAGGGCAGAACATCGAGACCAAGAGATTTTTTCCTCCAACATCCGTTCAGTCAACCCGTATTTCAGCAGCCTTATCAGCTCTTGGCAGCATTCCGTCTACACACACACAGACTTGCATGCATGAAAACACACGTAGGTATGTTTGTACGTATTTTTGTACGCATACACACACACGTACACACACACACACATACACGCCCCCCCCCCGCCACAGAAACTCCAATCAACGCGCGCTATCCGTAATGAGAAAACCATGCATAATGTGAAAAGGCCAAAATCAATCGTCAGTAAAACAAAAAATAATGAGAATCTTTAGAATATTAATAAATTTATACCCAGAGGGTCTCACAAGGGACAAGTAACAAGACTCTTTTACAAACTTCCGATGCAAATCTAAATTCTTCAATGGCGCACCAAATATTCACAAAAAGTGAAGAAATTAGTGAAGTTTGGAAAAGAACCACTGACATATACATCAATGTCACCTGGACAAATGATTTGAAATTAAGGCCAATAAAAACAGGCCCTGCACGTGAAGTCCACCGTCTCTAGAATTTTTTAGATATCCTTTGAAGCCATTTCTCAAGTATATCAAAGCTTCGTAAGAGATGACCTAGATATTCTAAATCATTTCCCGAAAATACTCAACGAATAAACTTCGGTAGTATCTTTCAATGCAGTGAATTTTTATTTAAACTCCTTTCGCCGCTTGGGAATTGAGGTTATGCAATTCTTTTTGGTTAATAATATAGATGGACTCACCCATCGCATAAAAAGAAGAATTTATAATAGAGCGGCTAAAATTTATTCAGAAAATAATTACTTTACGCTCAATGCCAACATTTTCCGACAAAAACTGGAACTGTCTGCGTTGCGACCGAAAACAGAACCCGCATTTGCGAATCTAGTAATTACACTATAATAAATAAAAAAAGAAAACATGAGGAAAATATGGAAACTCTTTCTCCATATACAACCAAAAAAAACTGGAAAAGCTCGACGATTGCATCTTTCTTCGGAATGGAAGCTTAAGGAAGCTAAAAGAATTTGAAACACTCTTCAATAAAATTAAGGAAAATATTCAATTCAATATAGAATATAGTCATAAACAATCTTCATTTTCGGAATTCCTTATGACGAATGTCTCAACCAAATAGAAATGGACATTTATTATAAACCAACGGACGCCAGACGATATCTTTCATTCAATTCATGCCATCAGAGGCATACCAGAATGAATGTCCCTTGTAACAAAGCTAAAAGTATTTGTACAATAGTATCTGATACAAACATCCGTGACATAAGACCCCCAAGAACGGAATGATGCATGTCTTGATAGGAATAATTCATATTAATTCCATAACATGCAGTTACTGAAGAAAGACCGCAAATTAAGCCAAATCCTCCAGACAAACTATCTTAAAGAGTAATAGACAACTGAAATTAATAACAAAATATTTAACAAAGACCAAACTTCCCACAATAGCGATAAAAGAGAAAAAGAAGCGTAAAAATGCGGAAGATTCAAATGTGGTTTATGTTTCAGTCTAAGAGAAGGGACAGAGAACCGTTTAGGCAAGGACAAGTCTTCACATTAACAAAAATCTTTATTTCTGCAACTAAAAACTTAATCTAGGCAATAACATTCTCAGGATGTGTGACATTTTACATCGGATAGGCAAAAAACGTTTTAAGGCATCGCATGAGCCTTCGTCGATCGGAAATTAAAATACAGGAATACAGAAGATAGGATTCAGTGAATATATAGAAACAGGCGCAAGCAGAAACAACCAAACTTTACGATGTTTTCTCTCAATGAATTTGGTGGTTATACAATTGAACGGCAATATACCAATAAAGAAATGTCTTTCATAACAAAATACTAAACGAGTCTAAATTCATTTGGCAGAGAAAGGGAGGCAACAACAATCAACGAGAATACTGCAACCCTTATTTGGGTTACTATGGACATTGGAAAACGTCTTAGAAAATTTTAAAGTACCACAAAAAACCGTTAGAAGGAAAAACTTTTAAATGCTGAGAAAACCTCTCAGATTTTCTGACAACGATTCACAAAATCTCGGAAATATCAAAGAATCTCAAAAGTGTTTTTGAAAAGTCTCAAAAGTTTTAATGTTCTAAAGTTTCAGAAGCTTCAAAAAGATCCTGCATGTCAGACATAGAGGGGGAGATAGACAGATAGAGAGGGAGGTAGAGAGATGCATAAATGAATATATATATATATATATATATATATGGATTCATACATATGAGAGGGATGACCACTATGTGGACAACCATTTTGCTAGAAGTATATCGCTATGGTCTTACCACTATGAAATATTCTTAATAAAATTTAGCAAACACCAGATCACCTAAATTTTCTTGAGAATATTTCTTAGTGGTAAGATCATAGCGGATCTACTTCTAGCATAATGCTTGTCCACATAGTGGTCATCCCTCTCATATGTATGTAATACAATTTACTGAGTCTTCAGATGTTAATATGCTAGACCACTGGTTTTAAATTGATGTTAATCAAATTAATTTCCAATGTTTCACCCTCATTTCAAATATATATATATGTATATATACGTGGTCTGATCAGTAAGTATCCGGACCGTTGCCATACTAACGAAGCTAAAGCATATATAGTGAAGCTGCTTGGCAGACCTTGACCTTGAATACTAATGTGCACGCACTCTAAGTTTTAACGCTGTAGCTCACTTCCGCTGTTTACTGCGGTGCTTGGATTGAAGGTGTGTAGCCGGTGATCGTCGCATTGAAGATGACAGAGAACCTGCATCAAATTTTGACAAAAGCTTGGCAATACCTGCTCAGAGGCCTCTGCAAAGTTTTCAAAATGTTTTCATTGTTCTCAAGGATATCTTGTACAACTGAATCGTACAATTGTGTATGGTTCATACACTCCTCTCCATACACTTTCTGCAACTTTGTGTAGGCCTCTGAGCAAGTATTGCTGACAAATTTTTCATGGTCAGCGAGACGAGCACACGCTACACATGTTCATTCCAAGCACTGTTGTAACCATAGCAACGGATACTTATTGATCAGAACTCGTATATATATATATATATATATATAGGAAGAGAGAGAGAGAGAGAGAGAGAGAGAGCGGGGGACAGAGAGAGAGATGTGTAGCTAACGATATACGCAACCAGATAAAAAATTGATAGGTAAATTAGTTAATTAAGTAGGTAGATCGGATATATAGATACATCGATAGATGAATATATATATATGTATATATGTGTATATATATCAAGATAGGGTGGGAGAGGGAGACAGCTAGAGCGATAGAAAGATAGACAGACGGTTGAAAGGTAGATCGATAGTAAAATATTTTGAGAGAACCTACATGTGGCGTGTAATATGTGGAGAGTCTTGTTGCTGGTTGTTAAGTTTAATCATGTGACGGTTTTCGGATGAAAGATTCTTCAGCAGAGGTTCTTTCTTTTTGCTTTTGTTTTTGGTCGTTGTTAGAGCTGGTCAAAGGCTCGGAAGTAGTAGATGTACTTCTAGCCTTCGAGCTCATTCCGGTTGTTCAAGTTGGGTAATTTATTCCTAATGAAGTGTGCCATCGTAATTCTAAGATTGACTGCGACCCTTCCCCACACTTGGATCTGTCCCCACTCTCCTGTACAAGGGTGGACAAAACCCGACCACATTGCTGGTGGTGTTGGAACACGGCACTGGGTGGTGTGGCCTTGTGGAGATGCTCCTTCCCTCTAACGTGCATCTGTCTTTTGGGCGATCCCATGTATGTCTCCCACCAAGATCACCTCATGAGATGTAAAACAGCACTGGACGCTGTCCGTTGGCTGCCTTGCTTTCATTGGACAATGGTTCCAACAGCATGTGTCCGGTGCATTGTTGGTGTGTGAGAGATAGTGTCTAAACCTGTGGTTTCGTCTCAAGATTTTGAAGAGGAGACCAGATATTTTGATCAGGATGTCAACCTACGTGCAGGAAGCGAGAATGCCCTTCAACCGTATCACTTTGCTTGGCAAACCTACCGTGAGCTCTCCTACCTTTCTTTTGGTGGTCACCTCATCCCATCCACTTCTCGAGTCCACTTGGTCCTGCTCTATTCACAATGGGTATTGGCGATATGACCAAGATGATAGCCGACCGAGACTTAAGTGTCTGGTACCTTGATGACGCTTCTTTGGAAGGCCCGCCTGAAATGGAGAAACTTTCAAAATACAAAGACCTGGAAATAGAGGTAACCAGAATGAGGAATCTAAAAACAGAAACAATTCCTATCATAGTAGGTGCATTAGGCATGATAAAAAAATATTCAGACAAATACATAACAAAAACACCAGGACTTACAAACACATATAACATACAGAAAATTGCACTACTAGGCACTGCACACATCCTACGCAGAACACTTTCCATACAATAACCATCAGAGCATCACAACAAATCACAGCACATACCCAAGCACATACACAGAGCTGTACTCGGTAGTGAAGTGAAAGCACGCTATAAAAATAAAACTACTGAATGATAATAATAATAATATTAATAATAATAATAATATAATAATAATAATAATGATAATAATAATAACAATAATAATAATAATAATAATAATAATAATAATAATAATAATAATAAGGCATTTACTGCAGTGATATCGCAAAGGCTGAACAAGCACCTGGACGAAAACAAACTGTTCCCAGAAGAGCAGAAAGGATGCCGCAAAGGCTCATATGGCTGTAAAGATCAACTAATGATTAATAAAGCCATAACTGAAGACAGCCACAGAAAGAAGAAAGGCCTCAGTATGGCCTGGATTGACTACACAAAGGCGTTTGATAGCATCCCCCACACATGGATCCTCGAAACACTAGCCATTAACAAAGTGGCACCAACAATTATAAAATTCATAGGGCACTCTATGAATAAATGGCAAACAGTCCTACACCTCCAAACAAAAGAGAGACTCATGAAAACCAAAGACTTCCCCATTAGAAGAGGAATATTCCAGGGAGAACACGCTCTCTCCACTCCTTTTCTGCTTTGCACTGTCACCTCTATCTGATATGCTAAATAGAACTGGATGCGGATATAAATGTTACGGCAAAACGATCAGCCACCTTTTATATATGGATGACCTAAAACTATACGCTGCAAATGACAAACAGCTGGAAATACTATTAAAGACAGTTCATGGATTTACCAAAGAAATAGATATGAAATTTGGATTAGAAAAATGCGCCAAAGTACCATGAAAAAAGGAAAACTAGTTAAGAGTAGCAACATCACACTAGATAAAACCAATGAAATAAAAGAATTAGACCAAAGCAAAAACTTACAAATACTTAGGAATCCATGAACTAGATAAGACACAACACACACAAATGAAAGAGAAAATAAAAAACGAATATTATAGACGAGTTAGATCAATACTAAAAACAGAGCTCAATGCTAAAAACAAGATAATAGGTATCACACTTTAGCTGTCCACGTTATAAGTTACAGCTACAATATCCTTAACTGGACACGAAATGAACTGTCCAAATAGATAGAAAACAAGAAAAATACTGACAGGATCTAGGATGCATCACCCAAAATCTGACATAGAAAGACTATATATACAACGTATAGAAGGTGGTAGAGGCCTTATACAGCTGGAAAACTACTATAAAATAACCACCATAGGACTGCAAAAATATCTACTTCAGAAGGAAGGAAAACTGATCCAGAAAGCGGCAAAACACGAGCAAAACAAAAAACTGTTCTCAGTATTTAAGGAAGCTGACAAATACAAACAAGAATCATACCACCTAATAACATGGAGAAGAAGAAGAAGAAGAGAAGAAGAAGAAGAAGAAGAAGAAGAAGAAGAAGAAGAAGAAGAAGAAGAAGAAGATGAAGAAACAACAAAAGCTATAAAACAAATGAAATCCAAACTAAAAATAGAACAGCAACGAACCATGATAAAACGATGGCAAGAAAAGCCCCTTCATGGTAAATACTGGACTAAACTAAACGCAAAAGAAATAGACAAAGAAAAATCCCAGCAATGGTTGAGAAGCTCAGGACTCAAAGCAGAAACAGAGGGATTTTTAATTGCAGCACAAGACCAAAGCCTCCCCACCAGAATTACCAAAACATGTAATGAAAAGAAATATAACAAGTAACTGCAGAATATGTGGAGATGGACAAGAAACAATAAATCATATTATCTCTGGCTGCCCAGTCCTGGCTAAGAAGGATATATTCACAGACATGACAGAGTTGGAACCTACATACATTGGAAGCTATGCCAACATTATGGAATAACAACAGAAAAAAGATGGTATAGGCACACACCAGAAAAGGTCACAGAAACGAGAAAGCACCATACTCTGGATATGCCGATACACACAAATAGAGAAATTAAGGCCAACAGACCAGATATAGTTGTCAGAGATCATGAAAAAAAATGCTTTCTAATTGATGTATCAATACCGGCAGATGACAACATGTCTCTAAAAGAAATGAAACTCTCAAAATACAAAGACCTGGAAATAGAGGTAACTAGAATGTGGAATCTGAAAACAGAAACAATTCCTATCATAGTAGGTGCATTAGGCATGATAAAAAATATTCAGACAAATACATAACAAAAACACCAGGACTTACAAACACATATAACATACAGAAAATTGCACTACTAGGCACTGCACACATCCTACGCAGAACACTTTCCATACAATAACCATCAGAACATCACAACAATCACAGCACATACCCAAGGCACACAGAGCTGTGCTCGGTAGTGAAGTGAAAGCACGCTATAAAAATAAAACTACTGAATAATAATAATAATAATAATAATAATAATAATATAATAATAATAATAATAATAATAATAATAATAAAGTGGGAGGCCGTGGTCTTTTGCAACTGGCAATAACAATGAAGATTGCTACAATTGGCCTAGACACCTACCTGAAAAACTCTGAAGACTGGATGTTAAAACTTGTCTCAAAACATGAAAACAAAACAGGTCACAAAACAGGCAATGGAATATCTAAGTGAATTCCGAATACAACCAATTTCGGAATTAGAGATAGTCATACAAGAAACAAGCACAGAAAAAGCTAGGCGCATGAAAACCCGTGCCAAAACTGCGGCCTTAGATATTCTGAATAATAAATGGCAAGAAAAAACCTCTCTATGGCAAATACCCAAAGAGAGCGAATAATGCAGATATTGACAAAGCCCTGACCCATCAATGGCTAATGGCCTCTGGCTTAAAATCTGAAACAGAGGGGTTTATCATAGCAGCTCAAGATCAATGCCTACCAACAAGAAACTACCAGGCCAACATATTAAAGAACGGCAGTAG
Organism: Octopus sinensis; assembly: GCF_006345805.1. NCBI lineage: Eukaryota > Metazoa > Mollusca > Cephalopoda > Octopoda > Octopodidae > Octopus > Octopus sinensis. The sequence goes on from NC_043025.1 coordinate 426,218, forward strand.
CCCAACATGTCGTGTATGCCGACAACAAAATGAAACCATTGATCATGTGGTCTCCAAGTGCAGTCTTCTAGCGCCTACAGAGTATCTCAACAGGCACGATAGAGCTGCACAATATATTCACTGGGTAATTTGCAAAAACCTGGATTTGCCCCATGAAAAAAACTGGTGGGAACACAATCCACCTCCAGTGCTTGAAAATGACCACATCTCACTCCTCTGGAACTTCACCATTCAAACTGACAGGAAGATAGATGCAAATAGGCCAGACAACATATTGAAAGACTTCAGACAAAGAACATGCCTCCTCATTGATATGACTGTCCCAATCGATATAAACGTATCTGTCAAGACCTACCAAAAACTGAGCAAATATAAAGATCTTGAAATAGAAATCAACAAAATGTGGAAGCTGAAGACTAAAACAATACCTGTTGTCATAGGTGCCCTGGGAATGATAGCGAAAGGAACTGATTGCTACCTAACTCAGATACCAGGAAACCCCAAAATGGCAGAAATTCAAAAGATAGTGCTCATGGGAACTGCTCATATCCTACGCAAAATACTCTCTATGTAATCCCAAGGTTTAAAACAAACTTTTTTTTATTTAATTATTTTTTTTTAAATTTTATTTATTTATTTTTTAAAAATTTTATTTTTATGTATTAGACATTCACTAGTACAACACCAAAAAAAAGCTCCAAATATATGGCACAGAACTTCCAACCTGTTGTCTCTTGAGGTCTCTGGGTGAGACTTGGAGCCAACTTGTACAGACATAAAGCAAAAGTAATAATAATAATAATATAATAATAATAATAATAATAATAATAATAATAATAATAATAATACCACAGATTTGCTTGTCAGTTGTTTGACCTTAACCAGTTGACCATGTCCCTTAGTGGCTGATGATCTCTGATCACGAGCAGAAGCAGTGGGGGAGCATCATAGCCATGTATAGAGAGGGATTCTTTGGGGTTTGAATAATTCACCTCTGCAAACATGGGTGTTTCGTTCAACATCCTTATTCAGGGGCCTTTTGAGCGGGATGGGTTACTCGACCAGAAGAAAATTCTAACTGGGCCCCAACTGCAATCTCATGTGCTGTTTATCTTGATATGGGATGACCATGTCGCGCACATATGGTCGTAGTGCATGTGCCTAGTGCACCCTTCTCAGACGGGTGGTCATGATGGGTATACTAGGCTTCGTATATTTTACCCCGGTGTCTCTTTGATGGCATGCGCTTAATAATAATAATAATAATAATAAAATTAATAATAATAATGATAAGGACTCTCACTCAATAACAGCAATAATAATAATAATAATAATAATGATAATAATAATAATAATAATAATAATGATAATAATAATAATAATAAATTCTTGGTATAAAAGATGGGCTACAGCAAATATTCTGCTCAATACCACAGATTTGCTTGTCAGTTGTTTGACCTTAACCAGTTGAGCATGTCCCTTAGTGGCTGACGATATGTGCATCTCTGATCACGAGCAGAAGTAGTGGGGGAGCATCATAGCCATGTGTTGAGAAGGATTCTTTGGGGTTTGAATAATTCACCTCTGCAAACATGGGTGTTTCGTTCAACGTCCTTAAACAACCCTTTTTCAGGGACCTTTTGAGCGGGATGGGTTACTCGATCTGAAGAAAATTCTAACTGGGCCCTACCTGCAAGGTCATGTGCTGTTTATCTTGATATGAGATCACCATGTCGCGCACATATGGTTGTGATGCATGTGCCTGGTGTACCCTTATCAGACGGGTAGTCATGATGGGTATACTGGGCTTCGTATATTTTACCCCAGTGTCACTTTGATGGCAAGCTCTGCTCGCTCACTCAATAATAATAATAATAATAATAATAATGATAATTACTATTATTGTAAGAACACTAGTGTTCTACATTTGGACATAGAAACGATCATCTTTAGAAAATTTAAAACTTCAATACCTACAATTTTCTATGAAAATTTTACCCTTTTTTCCTCCCTGACTACTCGAATATGTAAATATACCTTTTATTGCAACAAACCAAACGTATGATATAAATAAAGGAGATCAGCACTTGCCAATTTATACAAAGTGCACAATTACGAAAACTATAAACCACAGAAAAATCTATAAAAAGAAAAGGAAAATATAAAAGATCCTCACCCTCAAATCCACCGAAATTCAAAACTTCAGTGATGTATATATATATATATATATATAATATATATATATATATATATATATATATATATATATATATATATATACTATTTTATTTGCTTCAGTCATTTGACTGTGGCCATGTTGGAGCACCGACTTTAGTCAAGCAAATCGACCCCAGGACTTATTCTAGTATTTATTCTATAAGCCTAGTACTTATTCTATCGGTCTCTTTTGCCGAACCGCTAGGTTCGGGGACGTAAACACACCGGCATCGGTTGCCAAGCGATGTTGAGGGGACAAACACAGACACAGACACACAGACACACACATACATACATACACACGTACATACATACATACATACATACATACATACATACTCCATACATATATATATATATATATATATATATATATATATATATAATATATATACATACATATATACGACGAGCTTCTTTCAGTTTCCGTTTACCAAATCACTCACAATGATTTGGTCGGCCCGAGGCTATAGTAGAAGACACTTGCTCAAGGTGCCACGCAGTGGGTCTTAACCCGGAACCATGTAGTTCGTAAGCAAGCTACTTAACACACAGCCGCTCCTACGCCTATATATATATATATATATATAATTATATATTATATATATATATATATATATTATATATATATATATATATATATATATATTATATATATATATATATATAATATATATATATATATATATAATATTCTTTCTTTCTCTCCGTTGTAGCTGAACAAGGAAGACGTGTTTTTGTCTGTCTCCTGTCCAAGCCTGATTTACATGTTAGCCACCACAACCTTGTTTAGGCTTATCAGCCCTTCCTGTTTGTTTTACTGTCCTATTTGTGTTACCAATTTTGAGCCTCCGGAAAATCCCAAATTTGATTTAATTTGCTTTGCGGGTGTGACTGTTTTATCGAAAGCGTATATTATTGTTAAATTCTCGAAATACGAGATTTGAAAAACACCCAACAACTGATGAGGGGTCGTTCTATGTGTTGTTTGTCTTGTTTTCCACTTGTGTCTTTCGTTGTTCGAAAAAATACTTCATAGTCCAAGTACTCGTACTTCGTATTTTTTGTTGTACATGTTACATGTGGCCTGTACCCACATATCCTATATATATATATATATATATATATATATATATATATATGTAGTATAGAGATGTAGTGTGACATATACGCATGTATATATGCATATATATATTATTTATATTATTACCTATCTATCTATCTATCTATCTATCTATCTATCTATCTATATATATATATATATATATATATATTATTATTATTATTATCATTATTTTTCTATCAATATTAAAACAGAAGGTGAACTGTTTCTTTCCAATGCCAAGTTCAGCGCTCTCATTGATCGCTGGTTGTAGTAAACACATTTGAAGTCTGTTGACTGCAAGCGTGTGACGTTTCTTTTGTTCCTGATCGCACAGGAATGCGAGGCTCCATTGCTGATCTCCTCCTCACCATTTACAGACTTGTGGAATTTGGTCCATTTACCAGCTGCTTCTCTTTCTCCTACTATCTCCTCAAACCCATACATATTTATGTTTATCTCAAGTACAAGACAAACGTGGAAGTTAAACAACATTTAAGGAGCAAAGATGGCATCTCAAGACGGTTACAATACCAGTGATTGTAGAAGCACTTGGGACGATCAAAAATGGAACTGAAAATTATTTGAGAATGATACCTGGATTACCATCCCCGCAGGAAGCGCAAAAGATTGTCTTAACTGGTATGTCACACGTATTGAGAAGAGCATTGTCGATGTGAAATTTCTTTCCCGTTTTGTCCTATATTTTTTCTGTTTACTGTTATATTTTATATCTTTTCTTCTATTTTTCTATCACATGACTTTGTAGCTGAACAATTTTGTGTGATTGTTTTAAAGGCCTAAAAGTATACAATACGTTTTTCTGCCCCAGTGTCAGGAAGGCACTCAGCAAGAGAAGGAAACAGAATTGAAAGAAGATAATAATGAAATTGATAATATAATAATAATAATAATATAATAATAATAATAATAATATAATAATATAATAATAAAATAATAATACGGACATGGATGGTCACTTGAACGGGAAATCCCCCAACTCGAGCCCTCCAAGTTCACCACCACAACCACCACAGAAAAAAATGTAAGCGGAAAATGGACCCGAGAAGAGTATAAAGAAGTAATATACGCTTATTAATATGCATTAGGTAGGCCATCTCAAGAGAGACACACCGCAAACTCTTACAGTATATGGAGAACACGGAATCAAGACAGTAGGACCTATTTGGATGAGAACAAATTAGCAAATGTGAGGAGGGATATCCTTAGAAATAACAGACTCACAGACAGTGAAATAAGCGCGATCAAGCACGCAACGGAAAATGACATAAATATAAGACACAAAGGAAATGAAGAATCAGATGAACAGTATAGCCCGCCACGAGGCTTAATTGAAAGACTGCCATCTGACCAAAGTACGCAAAGGCCTGAAGATACAAGAAATTCTATTGTACCTGTTAAGATAGCCAGGAAAACGAAAAAACAACAGTAACTGAAGATCTCGCATTTGCTGAAGAACACAGAGAGTCTATGGCAGAAATGAAGCAGAAAATCCTGAATACGCTTGAAGTTGTAAGACATACAAGTATGAATGATAGAGAATCACTTCATAAACTCTCAAATACAAACCAAAATAAAAACAAATCCAAATTGGCAACTATGTAACAAATGAAATAATACGAGAATTAAAACCTGATTTTACTGAGTTAAATGAAATTATTTACGCTTCTGCTAGGGCAATTGAACCAGCTGTATGCTCCCGAAAAAACAAAGAAAACAAAACCTGGGAAGAAATCAACCTGGAGAAGTAAAATTGAAAAAGAGATTGAATTTATGAGAGGGGAAATATCAATATTAAATGAACTAATATGTGGAAATGATGTAAGATCCAGAACAGGAAGAAAGATGAAGAGAAAATTCGGATCCTCACCAAGAGAAGAACTGATATCAATAAAAGAAACGCTGAAACAAAAAGTCCAAGCAAAAGCCCAAAGAATACGAAGATTTGAGAAGAGAAACAAGTTTTACAAGCAAAATAAGCTGTTCACATCCAATGCCAAAAAATTCTACAGAGAAATAGGGAAGGAGAAAGTAACCGTTAAAGACCCCCCCCTCCCATGGAAGAAGTTCAAAACTTTTGGAAAAGGAGTTGGAGTGACAAGAAGACGTACAACATAAATGCAGACTGGATGATACAAACTGAAGGATCCTACCAAAATTTACAACAACAAGCATGGGAAGACATCACAATAACAGACCTAAGAAAGGCACTCACGAAGGCCCATAATTGGAAATCCCCCGCTAGTTCAGCTGTTCAATGGAATTATGAGAGACCCAAAGAAAACACCTGAATGGTTAGCAAGTGGCATTACTTACCTACACCCAAAGAATAACGAAACCAACCTTCCAAAAAACTATCGGCCTATAACATGTCTATCCACCACGTATAAAATCCTAACATCTATCCTGGCGGAGAAAACATATGCATTCATGGAGAAGAACGATATTTTCCCCTTTGAACAAAAAGGGTGCCGCTGAGGCTCTTACGGATGCAAAGATCAACTGCTAATCAATCGTATGATCCTTGAGAACTGTCACAACAAGCGCAGAAATCTCAGCACCGCATGGATTGACTATAAAAAGGCCTTCGACAGTATACCGCATCCATGGATCTTGAGATCGCTGGACATCTTCAAAATTTCCCCTGTGATTTCAAACTTCCTGAAGCACAATATGTCTTTGTGGAATACGAATCTCCACTTATACTACTCTAATGGAGTACTTGCCTCAGAAAATATAAACATCAACTGTGGAATTTTTCAAGGTGACTCACTTTCACCTTTAATATTCTGCATAGCCCTAATACCCCTTACAAGTGAATTAAACAGAACAGGGTATGGGTATAAAATTGCCAATAAAAAAATAAGCCATCTATTTTATATGGATGACTTAAAACTCTATGGTAAAGACAATAATGAACTTGAACGCCTATTGCGCACCGTGAAAGCATTCAGCGATGACATCGGGATGGAGTTTGGACTTGAGAAGTGTGCCAAGGCCACTTTCCAGAAAGGGAAAGTGAAGACCACAAATTCAGTCGTGTTAGATGTTGACACAGTCATAAGAGAGCTTGAGCAAGAACAAACATACAAATATTTAGGGATAAATGAAGGTTCTGGTATTCAGCATGCAAGCATGAAAGAGAATATCATGAAAGAGAAGGAATGTTATAGGAGAGTTCGTGCAGTCCTGAAATCTGAACTAAATGCACGTAACAAGGTGTTAGCTATAAATTCCTTAGCAGTTCCAGTTGTTACTTATAACTACAAGGTGTTGAACTGGAATATGAGTGAAGTAAAGAATATAGACAGGAAAATACGCAAGCTGTTGAGTTGTAATAGGATGCACCACCCAAAGGCAGACGTAGATCGCCTTTACCTTCCCAGAGCCCAAGCAGGCCGAGGCCTGATCCAATTTGAACTAGCTTACAAAACAACCACAATTGGACTGGCCAATATCTTGAATTAAACGAATGACTGGATGCTAAAGCTCGTGGAAAGTCACGAGAGACGAAAGAAGCTTCATTCTATCATAAAGAAAGCAAAAAATTTGCTATTGATCTCGTGCAGGATACCCAAACTGAACAACCCGAGGGAAGTACGGCAACTATTGTTGCAAAGAAGGTGAAAGTAATGGCAACGAAAAAAGCGCACGAGCAATTGACTGATAGGTGGGAGGAGAAACCTCTGCACGGCAAATATGTGACCCGCAGCAAACAAGCTGATGTTGACCAGAAGCAAACCCATCAGTGGCTACGGAGCTCAGGGCTAAAAGCAGAGAGCGAAGGTTCATCCTGGCTGCTCAAGATCAAAGCCTATTAACCCGGAACTACCAGGCCAATGTAATGAAAATGGAGCAGACCCAAAATGCCGATTCTGCAATGACATGATTGAAACAGTGGACCACCTAATCTCTGGATGTAAAGTCTTAGCACCAGTGGAGTATAAATTAAGACATGACAGAGTTGGCCAATATCTCCACTGGCTAATAAGTCGGCATTACAATATCAAAACTGCCGACAAGTGGTATAATCACCACCCTGAGGCTGTAACTGAAGGAGAAAATGTAACGATTCTGTGGGACTTTCCAGTACATACAGACCGAACCACCAAAGCCAATAAACCAGATATTGTTGTGAAAGACAAAAACAATAAAGTTTGGTTATTGATCGACATGAGCATCCCCTGTGATCATAATATCTCGGCGAAAGAATTTGACAAGCTCAGAAAATATAAAGACCTGTTCATTGAAATTGAGAAAATGTGGCATCTCAAGGCCGTTACAATACCAGTAATCGTAGGAGCACTAGGAATGATCAAGAAGGGAACCGAAAATTATATGAGAATGATCCCTGGCTTACCATCCCTGCAAGAAGTGCAAAAGATTGTCTTAACTGGTACATCACACGTATTGAGAAGAGCATTGTCGATGTGAGAACTGTTGCTGCTCATGTATTTTAATTTAACCTTAAAAAAAAAAATGAACGAACTATTGAGTTTGGTTTAATGGCCTACCAATGTATACTATGAGTTTCTTTGCCCTAGGAGTCGGGAAGACGCTCGGCAAGAAATGGAAGCAAATTTGAAAGAAGAAGAAAATAATAATAATAATAATATAATAATAATAATAATAATAATAATAATAATAATAATAATGATGATGATGATGATGATGATGATGATGATGATGATGTTGATGATGATGATGATGATAATGATGATGATAATAATAATAATAATAATAATAATAATAATAATAATGATAATAATAATAATAATAATAATAATAATAATAATAATAATAATAATAATAATAATAATAATAATAATAATAATAATGATGATGATGATGATGATGATGATGATGATGATGATGATGGCAAAAAAAGAGAAGTAATGAGACCAGAAAAATATTGAGCGACACCGATAGGCTGTACTTGTCCAAACGAAAGGGTGGGAGAGTTTTGATCAGTTGCCAGGACTGTATCGAAGCAGAGGAAAACAGCTTACGGTGTCATAAACAGATGTCGTAGTTTCCAAATTATTACAGGGTACCATGGCGAAGTGGAATTCACGTCTCTTTCTAAACCATAGTAATGGGATGAGCCAATCTAATAACATCAACATTGAACGAGACATCTCTCAAAGGTGACTCCTTCAACCCATTACTCTTTTGCATGCCATTGATCCCACTCTCAAACGAACTGTGTAACACCAGGCATGGGTTCAAAATGTATAATATAGTAAATCATCTGTTTTATATGAACGATCTGAAGCTGTCTACAACTGGTAAAAAGAAAAAGAAAGAAAAAGGAGGAAAAAGAAAAGAAAAGAGAAAAGAATAGAGAAGAATCAAACAATTTTGTGTAAATATGATGGGATTCTCCTGTCATTTTAGTCATTCCTCCTGGGCGCGATGTTAATAACACGCAAACATATTTCTTCTCATGCATTTTGAGTATTAAACGTGTAGCAAATTCAGAATATTTTCTGAGAATACGCACTTTCAAGTCTTTTTCAAAATTGCATCCGTTTACAGCAAAATGTTCGGCAAGTTCTGTCGAACTACTGTCATTGTGCCTGACGTCATATCTGTGCCCATTAAATATTTTGTTTAATTGTTCTGTTGTACAACCAACATAAATAAAGTTGTCTTTCGTGCATTCTGCCGCGTACACCAAATGGGAATCTCTACATGTCCCACCTTGTGTATAAATTATAGCATTTCTGTTGTGATTCCTGATGGAATTCACTTGACACATGTTGCACAATGAACAAGCTTTTCCTCTCTTGCGGCTGTTTTTAAAGGAACAGCGTGCAGAAGAAGAGGTTAATAGTTCTCTTATATTCTTATCTCATCTAAACACTACAATAGGCGGCTGAGGAAATATTTGTTTGAAACGAGGATAAGTTTCCGCAACATGTTGGTAACTTTCATGCAACACTTTTGAAATGCCAGCGAAATTTCGGTGTCAGTTAATTACTAAATGAATTATGTCACATATTGTACTAAAGTTGTTTGCTAAAATTATTCGTGAAAGTTAGACTTTCTTTGCTAATCTTAGCTATCTCATTTGCTATTTGCTTTTATCGTGATTCACTGTAACCGCGTTTGACATAATGGTGTACAAGAGCATTTGCATGTTTCCAGAAACTCCTCCCTTGTCTGTACAATCCCCATTTATCCGCAAAAATTGGGAATTCGGATTTGACTGAATTATATGATGTGGATGATCAGATCTCTCTCTTTCTCTCTCTCTCTCTCTCTCTCTATCTATCTATTTATCAACCAATCTATCTATCTATCTATCTATCTATCTATCTATCTATCTATCTATCTATCTATCTATCTATCTATCTATCTATGTACCTACCTACCTACCTACCTACCTACCTACCTATCTGTCTGTCTATCTATCTATCTATCTATCTATCTATCTATCTATCTATCTATCTCTATCTATCTATCTATCTATCTATCTCGTTCTCTATCTTTATCTATCTATCTATCTCCCCTCTCTCTCTCTCTCTCTATCTATCTATCTATCTATCTTTCTATCTATCTGTTCTGGGTTTCTAGCTGTCAATGATGATTTATAAAACCGTTCCTCTCTACCTAACTACTACTACTACTACTACTACTACTACTACTACTACTACTACTACTACTACTACTACTACTACTACTACTACTACTACTACTACTATTCTTGGTGATTTTGTATCCCAATCCACAATTAAAATTTTCACTCTCTGAAAAGAAATCTCTACAAATAATGTTTATCTACAGACACCATTCTACATTGACCAGAGAAATCGTTGAGACTTCAAATGACGACAGTATTGTCTCTCTCTTCGGAATAAAACACAGAATACAAGTCAAGGAATGAAATAAACACAAAAAGATTCAAATTTGTTTACCGTCTGTATAATTGGTCGGCACAGATCTTCTCAACTGATAAAAATCGGTATTAGTTGCGCCTATTAGCATTTTCTCTGTTGCGTCATCTTTGTATAAAATACAGCTTGGACTTATCGTTCTGCTCACGAAGGATTTACATGCAGAAGATTCAAAACACCTCTTCGAACAGTCGAAGGCATCCACATCAAGTGTCATCAATGTTTTACCTTCCTTGAGAAGACAGTTTCCTACTTTTATAAAATAGTTCAGATGTTCAACTATAACAAAGCCAGGAAAATTAAACAACCCAAATAGAAAGACGTAAATACAATATTGTGAAAATATATAATATAAAGAAAGAGAATATTAAATGTTTGAGGATCAATATTGATATTTTTAACAGGAAGAAGTGATAAAGTTGTTACTACCATAGTGTAGGTACAAAGCATCTTGGAATATATTATCTGTTTAATAAATATGAGGTTTTAAAGTTGTTTAATTAATTCTATTATTTAAATGATTCATATGCTATGTTCTATAATGCTTAACTGTTGTGTGTTGTAAAGTTTGCCCCAATGTCAGTACTTAGTCAAATTTAACAAAATGCCTACTTACTGACGAAAATTTGAATTTTAACCAGTAGAAATTATGTTAAGAATTGAATTCGTCATCATGCGGCTGTATTTTTTTTATTGAACTCAGAATTTAAAATTTCCTTTCCAACTAATTTACTTTGAGAAAGAAAATATTTTCCTGCACTGAATTGATAAGTTAGTGTAGTGATTTTCATAATTTTCGTACATATAGGTTTATATATTGATATAAATCTACTCACGTCCATTTCCAAATTTCAATGAGATGTAGAAGAGAACTGCAACGAAAATTTATTTTGTAAAACATTTCATATTTCATATTCACGTTTAACATTAATTTACAAAGAATAAAGATAAAATGAATAGGAAAGAGAAGTGCTACAAGCATAATTCGATAACAAATACGACGATGACCACCGTTACATCACCATAAAAATTATCCATTGAAATAATGAGGGAGAGCGATAAATTGGAGAGGGATAGAAAGATAAACAAAAGTAGAGGGAGAGGAGGAGTGAGAGTGAGATAAAGAGAGAGGAATAGAAATGGAAAAAGGAGAAGATGAAGAAAGAAAATGAAATGCTATTTCAATTGAGACAAGAAGCATCAGTATTTCTTGGAAGAGAAAATTCTGGACACTTCAGAAAAGATTGTGAAAGTATTACGTATATAAGGAGCAGGACAAAGAGTAGTGAACCAAAAAGTTTTTAATTAATCGAGATATAGTCAGGTATTGAAGAGAAAAAACCCACCTGAATGAATAATAACCATTGTCAAGAGATGGAAGGGAGAGAATTCCGAAATTGAAATTGATTACTAAATTTTAGTAAGTTTGGGGATAACTCCGGACGTGTTTTAGTCTTATCAGATATTCATTAGAAAATATACCCCAATATGTATTTAACCAGATCATAGAATATAATTTTTGTGTGAAAATTACTCACTGAATAGGCATTGGTTTAAATAATACGATGGAATGTTTCGTAAGACTTCCTTCTGTATGCGGAACGTAGACTATACAAGTAAAAATATAATGAGATAGTTGACAACATCGTTTCTTGTGATCCATTCCTTGCCAAGAGCATTTTTTTCCTGGAAAGAATCTATCTTCACTGGAACATGTACCATCATTTGAAGACAAGAATGGATAAGAAGTAATAATAGTATGCATGAAACATGAGACATTACAGCGACCTGACCACAATCAACTTGGGAATGGCAGATAAGATATCAAGGAAAAGAATAGAACAATAATATCAAGATCTTTTTGTCATTCAATTTAATCCTACATCTCAAATAATCCCATTCTCTGCATATAAAACATTCCTTGTATAATCACCGGACAATAAAATATTTACATTTTACACAACCCATACTGTTAAGAATCACAACGAAGCAATGTATCACAACACATTCTCTAGACATTAACTAATCCAATAAAATAGTAGACAGCATATATTCATCTATATCCGAGAGAATAAAATCTGAATAAAAACCTCTCAAATGAAATACATCCAAGGATATATTCATGCATATATTATAGAACCACCCAGCGAACTTCCACCATGGGTCATCACAATTGCTTAAGGTAAAAATGAATTCCTCGCTCTTTCGGAAACATCAATCTTCTGTATTGACCGCTTTCCACCACTTTGATCTGTTTTTTGTATTGAATACGTATCGCCACCGTGGGCCACTGCATCGAACACTTTGAACATATACTTCAAACTATATATCAACTATACATGAACTATATATCAACTATACATGAACCCTAAGATGTCTGACTCCGTTGTGTATTATAAATGAATTTCTTGTGTTTGACGGCATGAGCTGTCTTTTTTTATATATAACTTTTTTGATAAGGTTCATTTCAGGAACTGAAACATGTTATAATGTATATATAAAAATTAAAAATTGTATAATACAGCAGCATTTTCGAACTTCATTTTTTACAAATATATACCTACTCGTACACGAGCTAATCCTATTATAAATATATATATATATATATATATATATATATATATATATATATATATATATATATATGTGTGGTGTGTGTGTGTGTATGTGTGTGTGTATGTGTGTTGTGTGTGTGCGCGTGCGTGCGTGCGTGTGTGTGTGCGTGTGTATACACACACATATATATATATAGAGAGAGAGAGAGAACAGAGAGAGACAGCGAGAGAGAGAGAACAGAGAGAGAGAGAGAGAGAGAAAAAAAGAACGGAAGAGAGAAAGAGGGATAGAGAGAGAGAGGAAGAGAGAGAGAGAGAGGGTGCAATATGTAAATTGTTGCCATTTTATATTTCAAATTTCGCGTAGCTGCATTCTTTGTCTTTGTATTTTGTCAACTACACAGTATAGTAGAGACGGTTGGGCACCGTCTGTAAGAAAAACAACACAATGATGTGATTCACGCTGCCAGAAATTTGGAAATGACATACCGTAATGCTTGGCATTCGCGCCGGAAGTTCCAATACGAACATTTAAGAATGTTTGGGTGTCAATCTGAGGACAGTGCAATCTGAGGACACGTACCGAGAGAGATAAAAATCGAACATACTGTGAACATCATGGTTTTTGGAGTGATCATTAGTGATTGCGAAGTTATACCTCGAGTCATCTTCTCACACGGCCTCTGATTCAACACGGAGGCCTGGAGGAGGTAGTGCTGTCCTGGGTCAAGAGGTTGGCTGCCGAGAGACCCCTATGCCTGTCAGACAATTTCTGCAACCACATCATCGCTAACGTCTGGCCACCTAACTCTCCAGACTGCAACCCCCTTGATTATTAAGTGTGAGGTGCAGTTGAGCGAGAGACGAACAAAACTTCTTGTGACACCAAGCCCGAAGTTATAAGAATATACATGTATATGTACATATAAAAAAAAAACGTGTGAAAAACTGTAAAAAGTGTATGAAGAAAAACATATGAAGAAAATATAAATGTATATAGCGAGGCGATTGAAAATAATATACTAGGTAGACTGTTAAATTTTAAGTGAATCCGGGATACATCCGGCGTCAAGTCCCAAAGAAAAAGGAATCCAAAATAATGTAAGAATAAATCCACGTCTACGGCCGTTTCAAGAGCCACTGCCACGATCCATTACACATTAAAACACCAAACCGGCAGCGGCCCCTTCATCAGGAAAAAAATCTTCATCAGAGAAGTTTCCCGTTCTGAGGATCCATCATTCTACGGTATGAATTTATGGGGATGATTTGAAGTTGTGTGACCATTTATGTTGTTTATTTTCAACCACTAACTTTGTTTTTTTTACACATATATATGTATATACATAGATACATATATACATACTTACATACATACACAGACATAACAGAAGTAAATAGACACCTTTACAATCATTGAAATTTATTCAAATCTGAAATAATACATACAAATTATTTAATAATTTTCATAATGTGAATATCTACTACTTAGTTGACATGCCCTATGCATTTTTCAATGCAAAGCCCCTATTAGGCATCTTACTGATTAGATGACAAATATTCTCTTGCAGAATTTCTTGCCAAGTGTCATGCAGTAATCTCAAAAGTTCTGGCTTTGATGATGCCTTCTTGTTATTTTTATGAAGTGTCTTGTCCATTATGTCCCAGAAATGTTCATTAGAGTTCATATCTGGTGACTGGTTTGGTCATGGAAGCTTTTTAATGCCCCTCTCATCTAATTTTAGCCGTGTGACAAGGAGCCCTATCTTTCATAAATAGTCTTCTTTGATCATTTCACTACTGAAGAAGATTGGAAGGTCTCCTTTCTGCAATGTGAACATAAATTTTTCTGAGTTTATGTTTCTCTCACACTCCACCAACTCTGATCAATCATTGCTCCAAATTGCTCCCCAGATCATCATAGAATAGCTGCCGTGTTTCTTGGCCGGAATCTTTTCACATTAAAGTTTTGATCACAGAGTCTCCAGACCGACACTCGACCACTGTCAGGAAATACAGCAAATCTAGACTCCTCAGAGACTATTACAGTGTTCCAAAATGCTAGTGGCCTCTCCACCATCTCACTGGCCCAATCTTTTCTCCGCTTGGTGTTGGTTGCTCGAAGAAGTGGCTTCCTTCTTGTTGCTCTGCCATAGTAACCAAGTTTGTGGAGATACCTGATTGCTGTTCTGGGACTAACATAACTTATTTTGTTTTCTAGGTAGAAATGGCTGTCAAGAACGATATGTTACTACTTTAAATCTATCTTCTTGATGAAGGATAATCATTATATGAACTTCGTATCGATTTATCACTATTAGCTGGCATTGTATTCCTCAAGTGAAGTGTTTGTATCTATTCAATACACCTTATAAAGATATTCCGGATGAAAAGGTATTGACTTAACGCTTGAGATGGCATAAGATCACCAGATTATACATACATACATACATACATACATACAAACACATATGTATATATATATATATATATATATATATATATATATATATATATATATATATATATATATATACATATGTATGGCTGTATGTGTCTGTGTGCGTGCGTGCATGTGAATGTATGTGTGTTTGCTTGCATGTACGTACTACACACAAGTGAAAAATACCAAAAATTTTGTCAAAATAATTAAAGCAACCATTGATAAATTTCGTATCTAAAGACTTTGCAGTTAAGAATTTTTTTTAAATTCTAATAATTCTTAAATGTAACATTTCCCGCTGTGAGTTGAAAATAATGGGTCGCACTCATTTATAAAGTATATTTCCACTTGTGTTTTTAAAACAATGACAGCTATTTCATCATAACTTATATCGTACACCATCAGCTGTTTTAAGATCATCAAAAAGTGCGAGCTTCTTCAACATATAACAATAACAATCTCAGATAAAATATTTCTTTTTGCTTTGGACTTAGAAACTAAATTCTTGAAATAAGTTTCTCTTCTCATCTCTCGTGTAGTTTCCAAGCAGTCATCCTTTTGTTACACATATAATGATAAGGAATATCAATATGTAACCGGCGTCTTGTATTTTTGTATCATTTACTAAGGACAAACCATGATGGCAGAGACGCGTTACGACGGGCGGCTTTGTCTCTCTCTAACGCTTCTGTCTCATTACCTTCTCTGAAAAAGACGGATTCTTGTTGCAAATGCACTGGCAGCCAGTATAATAGCATGGGATTTGTTATGTATTCTGTTTTCATGCACTCACATGTCTCCAATGAAAATGCCGTTTTACTTCATCCTGTACAACTTCACTGTCCGTCTTCCTTCATCGCAAACAATCTGATCTATTCCCAACGGGTCATCTGGATGTAATATTATCAAGATATGGCCACATGACGATCGCTTCTTCTGATAATCATTGGTGAGCAAATGAGCAAGCAACTCCATCGAAAACGTGTCTCGTTTTAACACCATTCAAAAGTTATTTTAGTTTCAGTCTGAAATACCTTGCTCCCATTCTGGTCTTTTTGAGGGATTTTGTTCATGAAATAAGTTATCCTTAATTTCTGGTCAATTTGAATTAAATGTTATAAAATGAAAATATCAGACGAGCCATGTTAACTTACTAAAGCCATTGCCTCGTAATACCGTTCTCGCATGTTTCTTGGAAATTCTTGGAATGAAGCGAGGAGAATAAGCGCGTGTGTCCAGCCTGAAAACCAGAATCATACGCACCGTTATTTAAATGAACAGCTGAGCTTCTGTAAAGTTTCACGTTCAATATTTGTTGTTGGTTTCTGAATTTGTAAGCAGAAGTCTATTGCGCAAAGATCTTTTCTTTTTCTTTAATTAAAGTATTGCCGTCAGCGGCACGGGCAGGTGCAATCGGGCAGTGCGAAGGACCGAAGATATGTTTAATCGAGTTGTAGAATTCGCAAGATTTATTTTCGTCAGCCAAACATTGGATCTTTTCGGAGTTGCGGAGCCACCAGACATTTTGTGCTTCAGAAACCACTTTGAGGCTAAGGTACAAGAATTTGTGAGGTGGGCGTTATGAGCATGGTTCTTCGTCTACAAAAGAGTTTGGATGATGTCTGCAGATTCATTAAACAAATCAAGGTTCTTCATGTGGGTTTTTCCAAGAGTGGATTCAGTAGTTTGTCAAATGATGGACATGGCAGAGTCCCAGAGTGAATTGAATTCATTCTGTTCGACCTCGATTTGTTCAATATAATTCTCAATGTTTTTTCCATATTGCGATGGAGCTCTTTTGGAACTGAAAGAGCTGGAAGAAGTGGGAAGGCAGTAGCGAGGTTTTCTTGAAGCTTATCTTGTTTCGTTGTACTGGAAAAACAGGCCACATTGAGTATGGGAAACACTTTGCTTTTCGTGGCAGGAGGGCGGATCTGAGGACACATACATGCGGTGATCGGTCCAACATTCTGCATCACGCATATATTTGATATGGAGGACAACTTTCTGATCATGTTCACGAACGCTCACGTAATCGAGGAGATGCCACATCTTGGAACGAAGATGTCTCCAGTAGAACTTGTATTTATTGGGCTGCTGAAAAATGGTCTTCGTAATCACGAGATTGTGCTCGGCACACAGGCGCAAAAGGTGAAGACCATTGGTATTCATTTTGCCCATCCCATGAGAACCGAGATCTCTGGGCCAGATGTTTACATTGAAACCGACTCTATCACTGAAATCTCCAAGAATACCTTTGTCTGTGCGACGTAACCTTCTCTTAACCGAGTTAAGAGACTCGTAGAAGGTATCTTTCGTGTCTTTAATAGTCTCTAATATTGGGGAATAGACACTGAAGATAGTGGCGTGCACTTTGTTACTGAGGAGAATTCGGAAAGTCATCAGCCTTTCACTTATATCGGTTGCAATCGAAGAGATGTTCTCCAGTAATGACGAACGGACAGTAAATCCAACACCATGAATTCTATTATTGCATTGAGGAAGGCCTTTCCAGAAGTATATGTATCCCAGTGAGAAAGCATTCATCAGGAAATCTTGTTTCGCTGAGTGCAGTGATATCCACATTGTATCGTTTGAGTTCAGAGGCGATGAGCGTGGCCCCAACGTGGTCATCATGGTGTATCAAGGTTCGTATGTTGCAGGTAGCAAAAATGAGAGGATTTTCCTTTTAATCATCGAGTACAGTGTGGAATGGCCTACCAGGTGCGATTTCCTGGCCAGGCGAAAAAGGATTGGCGTCTTTTAGACCACATTTCATAGGCCTCTCTTCAGCTGAGGCAGGCGGTGCTAGTCCTTAAAAGGTCCACCTGGTCAAGCAGGTAGAACACGAATCGATGTGCAGTCCCAGGGTAACATCGAGTCGGCCGTATTGCCTGCGTCACCCATGTGCAGGATCCAGACTAAGGGCTTATAACATCATACAGTTCTTGCTCCCGTCATCTGTTGCTCGTTGCCGAAGGACTTAATTGGGGAGAAGTTGAGATAAGTGGTGTGAGAACAAAACTTGCGCAGCGGAGTTGATTAGGGTGGTAATGGGGGGAGGGGGGCGGTCCCATTCGCACGCACTTCACTCTTTCTAACCTCGATCCAAGACTCCTTCATTGAAATTTCAACATCATCAACAGGGTATTTTTGTATGTATGTATGTATGTATGTATGTATGTATGTATGTATGTATGTATGTATGTATGTATGTATGCATGTATGGATGTGCAGATTTGTATGTTTTATGTATGTAATCTCATGCATATAGTTGCACGTCTGGATATGCTCATATATATTTAAATGATAAACTTCTGGAAAGTTTTACAAATTTTTACAGTTCCAGTGATGGATTGGATCTGTAGCCTTCGAACTAGCTTTCTCTTTTCTGGTTTTGAGAAGCCTAAATATCTCAAGAATGGTATTTAGGCAGTGTAATACATATACCGGTTTCCCAGTAATTACAGATATAAACTTGAACTTGTAATCTGGATTGTCAATAGTTCTCAATAGTTCAACGCAGATTTCTCAATAGTTCAACGTAGGTATTCTCTTTTTCACTATCTTTAGCTTTATGTTAACATCTGCTGGGCAGCTAACTTCCTCACTTGTGCAGTCTCTCTTCTCTATCCCAAGCCTTTATATCAGGTCTGGTGTGCTTACATTTTATTGAGGTCTTCCCTGATACATTTCACCAGTATTCCTTTACATTTTTATTGTTAGTGGCTATGGCTTCTACCATGGCTTGCGGTTCTTATTTCTTTGTCCTCGGGATTATCCTTCCGACGGATTTCATTGTAGAGTATTCTAGCTACAACACCATGTCTCATCGATAGATAATATTGTGATGACATTTTCGGACAATTGCTTATGATATGCGTGGCATCTTCAGTATGAACTTCGCAAAGTCTGCATCGGTTGTCACAACTTACAGTTTTTCTTGCATCTCTATCCCTTTATGCATCAGGTACTTGGTTGATATTTCCTGTTCCTGGATTGCAAACGCATATCCTTGAAAGTGGAAGGTTGTAATCCGGCAACAAATCCATGATAAACTTCTTTGGTGATCGAGGTTACTATCATCACGGCGATTTCTGCTGACATATCCATGCAAAGTCTTCTGTTCATATAGGTTCTTCCTTTCATCTGATGATATGCTGTGGTAGAGTCGTGCGACTTCTTTGGGCATGTATTCTAGGTTATCAAACAAAGAATGTTGCTCAAGGAGCTGCCTTCCAAGTCTCATGATGCTATCAGCCTCATGTATGCAAAACTTGATCAAGGGATGCACTTCGACACTTGATAGTTTGAAAATGTTGCCGAAGGGAAATGATGCGACATTCAAAGGCATTTTGGATCGATGTTTAGCCGCGTATGGTATCACTGTATGTATGGATCCGTAAAAATAAAACATGCGCATCAGTCAGAAAATTGTTAATAACCTGTGAATTGAACAAAAGTAACTTATGCCTTTTTTCTTTTTGTTTCATGAGTTGTACAAAAACATCCTTGTTAGTTTAACTGTGTAAATTTAAAATCAGTATTATGTATTTAAAACCTGAATTACCTCCCTTTATATTGAAGTCGGAGTTATTTCCCTTGCAGAAGAAGTTAGATTCACTAAGGGAGATAACTAAAGGTAATTAAAAGTTTTCCGAAAACGTTTCCATTGCGTTCATACGTATATGTTTAACTAAGGGCGGCGAGCTAGCAGAATCGTTAGCACGCCGGGTAAAATGCTTTGCGGTATTTCATCTTTCTTCATATTCTGAGTTCAAATTCTGCTGAGGTCGACTTTGCCTTTCATCCTCTCGGGGTTGATTAAATAAGTATCACTTACGCGTTCGGGTCGATGTAATCGGCTTAAACCCTTCCCCCAAATTTGATACCTTGAACAGATGCTTCACTAAATGTCATATAGACGCTTGAGTAAATATATCTTTGCGAAGTCTTTGTTAATTTTTTTAATAATAATTATTTAAAAAATTATTGAAAAAAAAAGAAAAGAAAAAGATACGTGTTCATTTTCTGTCCAGTGTTTACTTGAGTTAAATTACACTGGGCTAAAAGGAAAGAAAAATTGTCATGCTATTTAAACATTTTGAGCTGATTTAGAGTAACTTGAGGGTGCCGAATCCCAATGTGACATCAGTTTTCAGACAGCACGTGTAGAATTTTTACTTATTCAAAGCATCAGATTTTCCAACCAATTGATAATATTGACAAAGTAGTAGGCTATTTGCTTTCGATTTTCATTCATAAACTCATCACTGAAAGACAATTAAGTGCTATCAGAAGAAAATGTAGGATACCTGTTATATTGCTACAAAAGATGAGAATTTATTTTACTTCATTATCGCTGTAATTATAGTAAAGTTCTCCTAACGGTAGGCTATTGATATTAGGTTATAGTAAACCACACACACTCACTTTTCTTGATAACTGCTGTTAAAACAAAGGACATCAAATAAGGGAGCCAGGTTATATGAAAAGTAGTTTAGTTATTTATTAAAGTGATCAATGTTTGAAATTTAGAGATGGAAAAAACTGTTTCATGATAGCCAGAGTTTCAGTACATTCTATAATAATTTCATTGATTTTTTTTTTCGAGAGAAATATATTTTGATGATTTACTGTAACATTTACCGTTGATTAGTTTTATATTTTAGTTAACTGATAGGCTTCTTTGAGTGTTGATTTAGGTTATTACTGTATGTACTTATGATGAGCAGAAACGTTTGTGTTAATCACCCGAACAGCTTTTGTTAAGTGTGTGGAAAATTTGCACCAAAAGATCATAGAAATATGCTTACAAAGAAATTTTTAAATGCTTACAAGTTTTGCTTTGGGTGCAAAATTGGTATCAAGGTAAACTGTAGGGGCCTCATGTTTATTACAAAATCTGCTCTATAGCACTAACCCAATGGCTGAATGGTAAATGGAAAAGTATGCTATTTGCATTACCAATGATATGGCGCGAACCAACAAACCACTATACCGATTGTTATTTCTGCTTAACTAACATCACAGGTTTCTCAAAGAAGACCAAATCCAAGATTATTTATCCAGATTGCCCTTCGGCTTTAATATCAGTTGCTCATAGTGCTGAAAATATTCCAATTCCAGAACCTCTTTCATCTTTTGACAAAGATAGTTTAAGTGAAGAAAGTACTGCATCTACTTCAATTGAAGTCGTGCCTAGTAATGCAGCAGATCCCTGTGATGAACCAGGATCTTCAAAAATGTTCCTTATTTATTAAGTCAACTTGAGTTAAATGATTTAGTTAGAAACTTGGGTTTAACAAAAGAAAAGTCAAAACTACTTGGCTCCAGGTTGAAATAATGGGATCTTTAACACGATGATGTATAATGCTCGTATTTTCGAAAACTGCATACAGAATTACATGGATTTTTTACGGAGAAAGACGGTATTTGTTTTTGTTTTGATGTTGGACTCCTGCGTGAGATGGGGTACAGCCATAATCCTGAAGAATGGAGACTCTTCATAGATTCCAGAAAAGCAAGCCTAAAAGCAGTTTTGCTGCATAATAGCAATCAAAAACTTTCAATACCACTAGCACATGCTGTAGGATTAAAGGAAACTTATGAATTTTGCACTTGATTAAGCATTCTGAATACAAGTGGAAAATATGCGGAGACTCGAAAGTTATTGGTTTGCTTCTTGGGTTGCAAATGGAGTATACAAAGCATCAGTGTTTTTTGTGCTTTTGGACCAGCAGAGATGACAAGCATCACTATGATCAAAAAGAGTGGCCAAAAGAAGTGATTTCACTCCAGGGAAATACAACGTTAAATATATCTCTTTAGTTGACTCGCAGAAAATTTATCTTCCCCTTTACACATTAAAGTTGGCTTATTTAAGAATTTTGTTAAGGCCATAAATGAAGACGGTGTAGGATTCAAATATCTCAAGGAAAAATTTGTTTCTAGTAAGAGTGAAGCTAAGATCAAAGCTAGTGTTTTTAATGGACCAGAAATTTGCGCACTAATCTGTGATGAGCTTTTTCAAGAAAAATTAAACCCAGTAAAGAAAGCTGCTTGGGAAAATTTTGTTTCTCTTCGCTCTTTTAAAAAAATTTTCTCTTTTACTTGATTCAGTCATTTGACTGCGGCCATGCTGGAGGACCGCCTTTAGTCGAGCAAATCGACCCCAGGACTTATTCTTTGTACGCCTAGTACTTATTCTATCGGTCTTTTGCCGAACCGCTAAGTTACGGGGACGTAAACACACCAGCATCGGTTGTCAAGCGAGATTGGGGGGACAAACACAGACACGCAAACATATACACACACACAAATACACACATATATATATACATATATACGACGTGCTTTCTTTCAGTTTCCGTCTACCAAATCCACTCACAAGGCTTTGTTCGGCCCGAGGCTATACTAGAAGACACTTGCCCAAGGTGTCATGCGGTGGGACTGAATCCGGAACCATGTGTTTGGTAAGCAAGCTACTTTATTTCAAAAATTTGCCATAAAGGCATGATATAGAGTAGCTTGCGGGTTGGACAAAGACATTGATGAGGGGAATAATGAAAAGGATGATATTAATAGAAGACAAAAAACGTCCGCCTGTTTTTACTTCTCTAAAACATAATTCTCTTCGTTTTTTTTTAACAGAAAAAGACAAAACGAGGTAATGAACCTCTTACTTCAGTTTTACAATTTTTGGACTAATAAGTTCATTTAAGAATTGGGGCGTTAAGCCTCTTAAACACAATAACATGCAATAATCATTAAACATTATACAATAAACATTATAACACTGAGTCTTTTCAACCACATGTCTCTATTCCTCACCAACATCGCTTGTGTCCGTATACTCCGCCATCCCCCACGCCTCATTGAAGACCAAGGCGGGATCCGCCCGGCCACAAGCGATAATTTCTCATTGAGTCCCTGCAGCCTCTACGTCATGGGCAACGTTATGACCTCCACAGCTATCTACGGAGGGCATTCGGGATCCTGTGTGAAGGTTAAAGCTACTCCCTTATGGTACTTTTCCAACACCTCTTCAACCTCTCCTCCTCTGCAGAAGAAGACCAATAGTTCCTCTTCCTCTGGGTTCGAGGTAGTCAATTCTACCGCTGGGGGCACAATTCCTCCCAACGGCGTCTCTTACCCTGCCGGAGGCACAACCCCTACCGGCAAGGTTCCGGGACATTCCGGTTCTATGTCACCGACTGCCGGCAATGTCCCATTTCTCTTCCTCTTTTTTCCTCTCAACTGAGGGAGGGCGCGTCTCCTCCGTGACCGGGAGATTCGCCTCGCCTCCCTCATCTCTAGGATCCTTCGTTGAGCACCCATTGTTGCTCACCTTCTTCCTCTAGCGGCCCTTCTTTGAGGAGTCCTCCGTCTCCTCGGCTGTCTTCGTTCCTTCTTCTACAGAGGCCTCAATCAACTGCTCCAGGACTTTGCTTTATTCCTGAGAACAGTTTTTCTTTATATGGCCTGGCTCCAGGCACCGATGACACCTGGGGAGGGGGCGACCCCAAGAATCACCGGGTACCTGCATCCGGCCATTTAAAAAAAATCTGGCATAACCAGCTTCATGGCTGATTGGGCTCACAGGGTCAAAACAGCTTTTGACCCAACCCAATCATCCACAGGAAGAATTTTCACATTGAGAAGCCTGGCTCCGCTTCCACCCAGACCCCGACGGATAGTATCCTCTATCCACTGAGGTTCAATTCCGGGTGGCAAACCACAAACCCAAGCCTTCGTCAATTTTTTCCCAGAATAAGTGGGAAGAAACAACATTTCTTTACCCTCAAAGGGCTGGCTCGCAAAACTGCGAGCTTCCTCTGGAGTGTCAACCCCTAGAGATATACTTAATGGTTGGCAGATGTTCCGCCAACTCCTGCTCATTCATCCGCTTGGAGATGACGGCAATGTTGTCGAGAACCTTCGAATACGTTCTCAACACCACCGTTCTTCCCTCTTGCTGTCTGAACCACTCCTTAGGTGGGACAATCTCCCACTCTACAATCTTATCCGTATTTTTGCTATGTTTTAAATTAAAAAGTAAAATGTCCAAAACAAAAGACAATAGTTCACAAATTTCAAAAAGAAAAGTGAGAGATCAAAAGAAAACAAAAGGGAAGAAGAGAAAAAGCAAACAGTTCAATAAGAAAGTCACAATAGAAGAAGAAAACAATAGTTCAACAAAATACAGCAAAAAATCTCCTGGGCGTTCAGGTACTCCAAGCCCTATGGTACTCCAATTAGAACCTGGACTGCTTCACTTGAAATACAGCTTTCCAATTATTAGTAAACGTAGTTGTAAAAATGCACACTATTCACAAACAGCGAACAACTTTTGGTGGCAGGATACGCCACCAAACTATACTTCTCACAATGAGAAAACATTTTCACCTAATACGAACACTTGAAATACAGCTTTCCAATAAATGGTAAATGTTGTTGTAAAAACATGCACTATTAAAAAGTGAACAACTTTTGGTTGAATGATACGCCCCCAAACTGTACTTCTCACGCGAAAAAAAATTTCACTTAATGTGAACAATATTGCTGAACCGCAAGCAGACCAACATCTAGAATCCACTGAGGACTCCTTGTTTGTAAAAAATATAACCACAGACAACAAACCCTACTGGACTCAAGAGACAAAAGTCTTACCTTGCAGGAGCTTCTTTTTGGCAGGTTAAACACTGCCGACTGTCTTTTTCAGTGCACATCACAATGACCCATGCGTACACTGACAACAAAGACTTATGGGAAGTCTCAAAGACTCATGGGTTGGTAAGCAAGCTACTTTATTTCATTATGGTTTGCCATAAAGGCATTACAAAGAGAGGCTTGCGGGCTGGACACATACATTGATAAGGTGAATGATGAAACAAGGATGATATTGATGGGAGAAGACAAAAAACGTCCGCCGATTTTCTGCTTCTCTAAAACATCATTCTTCTTTTTTTCCAACTGAAAAAAACAAAACAAAATGCGGTATTGAACCTCTCACGGCAGTTTTTTACAATTATTGGACTTAATAGTCCATTACAAATAATAACATGCAATAACATACAATAAAATATTCAATATACAATCAACACTAGTCCATTTACAAATGAGGCGCTGAGCCTCTTGCACTTTATAATACTGAGGCTTTTCAACCTCTTGTCAATTTTCCACCTCATCATCGCTTGTGTCCATGTACTCCACCATCACCCATGCTTGCTTTAAAATCAAGGTGGGCTCCGAGTTGGCGTCACCCGGCCACGAGCGATATTTCTCTTTTAGTCCCTCCAGCCTATGTAACACGCGCAACGTTATCACTTCCACAGCTATCTGCGGAGGCCATTCGGGATTCCGTGTGAAGGCCAAAGGTACTCCCTCGTAGTATTCTGCCACCACCTTTTTCACCTCTCCACCTCTATAAAAGAAGACCAACTGTTCTTCGTCCTCCGGGTCCGAGGGGGTCAATTCTACCGTTGGCGGCACAATTTCCGCTCCGCCGGTGAACAACCGATGAGGCTCGGGGACACTCCGGCGCCTTGTTTCCGACTGCCGGCAATGTCCCGTTTCTCCTCCTCTTCCTCTTTTTTCTTCTCGACTGGGGGAGGGTGCGTCTCTTCCGTGACCGAGAGATTCGCCGCCCCTCCCTCATCCTCAGGATCCTTCGGTGAGCACCCATTATTGCTCACCTTCTCCCTTTTGCGGCTCTTCTTTGAGGAGTCCTTCGTCTCCTCGACCGCCTTCATTCCCTCCTCTGCAGAGGTCTCCATCAACCGCTCCAGGACTTTGCTTTGCCCTTGAGGAGAGTTCTTATTTATATGGCCAGGCTCCAGGTACAGATGACAATTGGCGGGGGGGGCGACCCTGAAGCATTACCGGATACCTAGACCCGGCCATTCTCAAAAAGTCTCGAAATACCAGACTTTCGGCTGACTGGGTCCATAGGGTCAAAACAATTTTTGACTCCCCCGAGTAAGCCGCAGGCAGAATATTTACGTTGAGGAGCTTGGTGCTACTGCCACCCAGACCCCGGCGGATAGCATCTCCTATCCCTTCGTGCTCAACTCCGGGTGGCAAGCCGCATACCCAAGTTCTCGTCAACTTCTTCCCACAATAAGTAGGAAGAAACAAAAATTCATTGCCCTCCAGGGCTGGCTCGCAAATTCACAAGCCACTTCTGGGGATTCAAACAGCAACCACATGGTTGCGTATTTGACCCCCGAGAGATAAACTTAATCGCTGGCTTAAATTCTGCCAGCTCTCTTTCGATTATATCCTTTATGAAAACGGCAATGGCGTCGAGGGTCCTAGAGTAGGTCCTCAAAACCACCGTCTTACTTTCAAGTTCTTTTAACCATCTTTTGGGTGGCGTAATTTCTCACTCCACCAACTTTCAATTGTTATTTGCCATGTTTTTTTAAAAATTCCAAAAAAACAGTTTTAAAATACAAAATAATTAAGAAAAAGGAAGGAAGAGAAAAAAGTTCAAACAAAAAGGAAGGAGAAAAAATAACAGCTCAATAAAGAGTTTTTTTTTAATAAAAGATAGATGAAGAGAGAGCAACAGTTCAAAATACAGCAAAGGCCACTCGGCACTGCAGGCCAAAATTTTAACGCAAATGTTAAACAGTTAAAAAAATCATTCCAATTTGACAGGAACAATATTGTTGAAATTTTTCTAAAAATTCCCACGGAGTTATTCCTGGACAAATACTATTTTTAAGCGCCCACCAAAACAAAAATTTTCACAATTAAGTGAAAAAAAAAAATTCACTCAGGCCCAGGTAGACTAGAATCCAGTGACGATTTCTTGTGTGTAAAAAATAGTTGCGGCAAACAACAGGTCCTCACTGGACACAAAAAATCTTACCTAACAGCTGAGTTTCAAAAATCTTCCATTTAAGACAGCTTCAAAAACACATCTTACAGCTTCAGTATCAAACACAACTCTGATTCGCACATGCGCAATGAAGAAAGCAAGCTACTTACCACACCGCCACTCCATCTAACATACGTTGCAATTGTGAATGATTTTTCGAAAGCTTATGAGCAACTTGGGAATGTCTCTAAAAGTTCATTTCGTGCACTGTCATCTTGACTTTCTTTCCTCCCAGTATGAGTGATGTAAGCGATGAGCGGGGTGAACGATTTCATCACAAAATCAAAGAGCTAGAAAGGCGCTACAGTGGCAGACTTACAGCAAACATGCTGACGGACTACTACTGGTTTAAAGAACTAGAAAGGCGCTACAGTGGCAGGCTTACAGCAAACATGCTGACGGACTACTGCTGGTTTAAAGAACTAGAAAGGCGCTACAGTGGCAGATTTACAGCAAACATGCTGACGGACTACTGCTGGTTTAAAGAACTAGAAAGGCGCTCGTAAAATTCGGTAAAAAAAGATCAAAAAGAATTGTTGTTGTTGTTGTGGTAATTTTGAACGGCGTTAAAGCGGTTTCGCGTTCCACTGGTTCTGCGCGTAACACTTTTTCTGTTTTGACGGCCGTTTTGGCCTGTCAGGCGGGAGGAGATGGATGACCACTCCCTAGTGGAGGAGTCGGAGGAAGAATGGATATTTGAGAGCTTGTCGGAGACATCGAACTCTGAAGACGAGCAAATCGGTGATGTAAATAATGTGGAGACAAAAAACAGGAAAACGTACGCAGGAGTTGCAAAAAAGAAGACGGAACAGGAAAAAGAAATAAACCTAGAAAAATTGCCAGGTTTCCAGAGGTATATGAGGAAGGACAGCGGCGAGGTGGAACTGGAACCACCACCAAAGAGAAAGGAATGGTACAATAAGAGGACCATAATTTACAGGGTGTTCGTGAACGAAAGAAAGAAAATAGAGATCGTAAACATGGAATGGATAGAGGAGGCCCTGAGAAGATCGGAGGAGGAAATCATTTTTCTGACTCGAGGATCGAAGTACGGTACTGTAGTGGTGCATTTTAAAAGTGAGACTGCAGCGAGGAGGATGGCGGTGAAGGCGGTGAAGTCAGAAAGGGTAACACTTTTACCTATGTACTTGAATAGAAGGATCACACGAGTAAGGGTGGAGGGAGTGCCACCAAACGTGGAGGCTGAGTGGATTGTGCGGCTGTGATCAGCGGCCACGAGGAGAAGTAGATATTCTCCATGCCTCGGTCAAGACCGAGGGCTGGAGAGGCGTAATAGTGGAGCTGAACGTGCAGGCGGAGAGCGAGGTACTGGTGGACCTGGCGGAGAGCATTAAATTGGGAGACGTGATTATGAGAGTGTGGGTGGAGGGCAGAGCTCCACGTTGTTACAAGTGTGGCCTGAGGGGCCACATAAGAGCCTTCTGCCCTCCCCCACCAAGAGAAAAGGAAATCGTTGAGGAAACTCCAAAAGAGGAGGCCCCAAAAGAAGAAGAAATTAAAGAGAAGCAGACGGAAAGGGAAATGACAGAGGAGGAGGACATGCAAAAAGAGTGTGAGGAGGGCAGAAAGAAGAGAAAAGGAAAGAAAAGGAAAAACTGTGCGAAGCCCCAACCCAGCCCAATACCACCCACACCCTTGGAGACCCATCCTGCCCCCGCAAACAGCAATCCCACCCACTCCCCGCCTACAAGAAAAACGAAAACAGACACACAGAACATACAAAAGCCCCAGTCCTACTTTTTATGTGTTGTAGGGAAGGGGGATACTGAGAACGCAAGAAGGCTTTTTGAAGACGATGTATGGCAGGAGTATGAGGACGGAAGCTATGCGGTATTCGATTTTGAACTCATGGGCTCTTTGATGAGCAAGTGCAATGAACTACGTATAAATTGTTTATCAGCATATATGAAGGATGATATGATAGAGAGATATGAGAGAGAAATGAAAGGTGAGGTGAAAAACTTTGGAATCGTGATAGGAAACGGAAAGGTAAGTGATGCTGGCGGAGGGGGCCGTTAGCATCGCTTTCATGTTATCATTTTTTCATTTTAACATTCATTTAATCATAATTTTAATCGCATTGTTTTATGTCCCCCATGTTTTGTAATGTTCCCTCTTCGTGGCCCCTAGTGGGTAATAAAGAAATAGGACTACTGCTGGTTTAAAGAACTAGAAAGGCGCTATAGTGGCAGACTTACAGCAAACATGCTGACAGACTACTGCTGGTTTAAAGAACTAGAAAGGCGCTACAGTGGTAGGCTTACAGCAAACATGCTGACGGACTACTGCTGGTTTAAAGAGCTAGAAAGGCGCTACAGTGGCAGGCTTACAGCAAACATGCTGACGGACTACTGCTGGTTTAAAGAGCTAGAAAGACGCTACAGTGGCAGGCTTACAGCAAACATGCTGACGGACTACTGCTGGTTTAAAGAACTAGAAAGGCGCTATAGTGGCAGATTACAGCAAACATGCTGACGGACTACTGCTGGTTTAAAGAAAGTAGAAAGGCGCTACAATGGCAGGCTTACAGCAAACATGCTGACGGACTACTGCTGGTTTAAAGAACTAGAAAGGCGCTACAGTGGCAGGCTTACAGCAAACATGCTGCCGGACTACTGCTGGTTTAAAGAACTAGAAAGGCGCCACAGTGGCAGATTTACAGCAAACATGCTGACGGACTACTGCTGGTTTAAAGAACTAGAAAGGCGCGACTGTGGCAGGCTTACAGCAAACATGCTGACGAACTACTGCTGGTTTAAAGACCTAGAAAGGCGCTACAGTGGCAGGCTTACAGCAAACATGCTGACGGACTACTGCTGGTTTAAAGAAAGTAGAAAGGCGCTACAGTGGTAGGCTTACAGCAAACATGCTGACGGACTACTGCTGGTTTAAAGAGCTAGAAAGGCGCTACAGTGGCAGGCTTACAGCAAACATGCTGACGAACTACTGCTGGTTTAAAGAGCTAGAAAGGCGCTACAGTGGCAGGCTTACAGCAAACATGCTGACGGACTACTGCTGGTTTAAAGAACTAGAAAGGCGCTATAGTGGCAGATTACAGCAAACATGCTGACGGACTACTGCTGGTTTAAAGAAAGTAGAAAGGCGCTACAATGGCAGGCTTACAGCAAACATGCTGACGGACTACTGCTGGTTTAAAGAACTAGAAAGGCGCTACAGTGGAAGGCTTACAGCAAACATGCTGACGGACTACTGCTGGTTTAATGAGCTAGAAAGGCGCTACATTGGCAGGCTTACAGCAAACATGCTGACGGACTACTGCTTGTTTAAAGAACTAGAAAGGCGCGACAGTGGCAGACTTACAGCAAACATGCTGACGGACTACTGCTGGTTCAAAGAACTAGAAAGGCGCTACAGTGGCAGACTTACAGCAAACATGCTGACGGACTACTGCTGGTTTAAAGAACTAGAAAGGCGCGACAGTGGCAGGCTTACAGCAAACATGCTGACGGACTACTGCTGGTTTAAAGAACTAGAAAGGAGCTACAGTGGCAGACTTACAGCAAACATGCTGACGGACTACTGCTGGTTTAAAGAACTAGAACGGCGCTACAGTGGCAGACTTACAGCAAACATGCTGACGGACTACTGCTGGTTTAAAGAACTAGAAAGGCGCGACAGTGGCAGGCTTACAGCAAACATGCTGACGAACTACTGCTGGTTTAAAGAACTAAAAAGGCGCTACAGTGGCAGGCTTACAGCAAACATGCTGACGGACTACTGCTGGTTTAAAGAAAGTAGGAAGGCGCGACAGTGACAGATTAACAGCAAACATGCTGACGGACTACTGCTGGTTTAAAGAACTAGAATGGCACTACAGTGGCAGGCGTACAGCAAACATGCTGACGGACTACTGCTGGTTTAAAGAACTAGAAAGGAGCTACAGTGGCAGGCTTACAGCAAACATGCTGACGGACTACTGCTGGTTTAAAGAACTAGAAAGGCGCTACAGTGGCAGGCTTACAGCAAACATGCTGACGGACTACTGCTGGTATAAAGAACTCGAAAGGCGCTACAGTGGCAGACTTACAGAAAACATGCTGACGGACTACTGCTGGTTTAAAGAACTAGAAAGGCGCTACAGTGGCAGACTTACAGAAAACATGCTGACGGACTACTGCTGGTTTAAAGAACTTGAAAGGCGCTACAGTGGCAGGCTTACAGCAAACATGCTGACGGACTACTGCTGGTTTAAAGAACTAGAAAGGCGCTACAGTTGCAGACTTACAGAAAACATGCTGACGGACTACTGCTGGTTTAAAGAACTAGAAAGGCGCCACAGTGGCAGACTTACAGAAAACATGCTGACGGACTACTGCTGGTTTAAAGAACTAGAAAGGCGCTACAGTGGCAGACTTACAGAAAACATGCTGACGGACTACTGCTGGTTTAAAGAACTAGAAAGGCGCTACAGTGGCAGACTTACAGAAAACATGCTGACGGACTACTGCTGGTTTAAAGAACTTGAAAGGCGCTACAGTGGCAGACTTACAGAAAACATGCTGACGGACTACTGCTGGTTTAAAGAACTTGAAAGGCGCTACAGTGGCAGACTTACAGCAAACATGCTGACGGACTACTGCTGGTTTAAAGAACTAGAAAGGCGCTACAGTGGCAGACTTACAGAAAACATGCTGACGGACTACTGCTGGTTTAAAGAACTTGAAAGGCGCTACAGTGGCAGACTTACAGCAAACATGCTGACGGACTACTGCTGGTTTAAAGAACTTGAAAGGCGCAACAGTGGCAGACTTACAGAAAACATGCTGACGGACTACTGCTGGTTTAAAGAACTTGAAAGGCGCTACAGTGGCAGACTTACAGCAAACATGCTGACGGACTACTGCTGGTTTAAAGAACTAGAAGGGCGCTACAGTGGCAGGCTTCCAGCAAACATGCTGACGAACTACTGCTCGTTTAAAGAACTAGAAAGGCTCCACAGTGGCAGGCTTACAGCAAACATGCTGAGGGACTACTGCTGGTGTAAAGAACTAGAAACGCGCTACAGTGGAAGGCTTTCAGCAAACATGCTGATGGACAACTGCTGGTTTCAAGAACTAGAAAGGCGCTACAGTGGCAGATATACATCAAACATGCTGACGGACTACTGCTGGTTTAAAGAACTTGAAAGGCGCTACAGTGGCAGACTTACAGAAAACATGCTGACGGACTACTGCTGGTTTAAAGAACTTGAAAGGCGCTACAGTGGCAGACTTACAGCAAACATGCTGACGGACTACTGCTGGTTTAAAGAGCTAGAAAGGCGCTACAGTGGCAGACTTACTGCAAACATGCTGACGGACTACTGCTGGTTTAAAGAGCAAGAAAGGCGCTACAGTGGCAGACTTACAGCAAACATGCTGACAGACTACTGCTGGTTTAAAGAACTTGAAAGGCGCTACAGTGGCAGACTTACAGCAAACATGCTGACAGACTACTGCTGGTTTAAAGAACTAGAAAGGCGCTACAGTGGCAGGCTTACAGCAAACATGCTGATGGACTACTGCTGGTTTAAAGAACTAGAAAGGCGCTACAGTGGCAGACTTACAGCAAACATGCTGACGGACTACTGCTTGTTTAAAGAGCTAGAAAGGCGCTACAGTGGCAGACTTACAGCAAACATGCTGACGGACTACTGCTGGTTGAAAGAGCTAGAAAGGCGCTACGGTGGCAGACTTACAGCAAACATGCTGACGGACTACTGCTGGTTTACAGAACTAGAAAGGCGCTACAGTGGCAGGCTTACAGCAAACATGCTGACGGACTACTGCTGGTTTAAAGAACTAGAAAGGCGCTACAGTGGCAGACTTACCGCAAACATGCTGACGGACTACTGGTTGTTTAAAGAACTAGAAAGGCTCTACAGTGGCAGACTTACAGCAAACATGCTGACGGACTACTGCTGATTTCAAGAACTAGAAAGGCGCTACAGTGGCAGACTTACGCAAACATGCTGACGGACTACTGCTGGTTTAAAGAGCTAGAAAGGCGCTACAGTGGCAGACTTACAGCAAGCATGCTGACGGACTACTGCTGGTTTAAAGAGCTAGAAAGGGGCTACAGTGGCAGGCTTACAGCAAACATGCTGACGGACTACTGCTGGTTTAAAGAACTAGAAAGGCGCTATAGTGGCAGACTTACAGCAAACATGCTGACGGACTACTGCTGGTTTAAAGAAAGTAGAAAGGCGCTACAGTGGCAGACTTACAGCAAACATGCTGACGGACTACTGCTGGTTTAAAGAACTAGAAAGGCGCTACAGTGGCAGGCTTACAGCAAACATGCTGACGGACTACTGCTGGTTAAAAGAGCTAGAAAGGCGCTACAGTGGCAGGCTTACAGCAAATATGCTGACGGACGACTGCTGGTTTAAAGAACTAGAAAGGCGCTACAGTGGCAGGCTTACAGCAAACATGCTGACGGACTACTGCTGGTTTAAAGAACTAGAAAGGCGCAACAGTGGTTGGTTTACAGCAAACATGCAGACGGACTACTGCTGGTTTAAAGAACTAGAAAGGCGCTACAGTGGCAGACTTACCGCAAACATGCTGACGGACTACTGCTGGTTTGAAGAGCTAGAAAGGCGTTACAGTGGCAGGCTTACAGCAACCATGCTGACGGACTACTGCTGGTTTAAAGAACTAGAAAGGCGCTATAGTGGCAGGCTTACAGCAAACATGCTGACGGACTACTGCTGGTTTAAAGAACGACAAAGGCGCTATAGTGGCAGGCTTACAGCAAACATGCTGACGGACTACTGCTGGTTTAAAGAGCTAGAATGGCGCTACTGTGGCAGGCTTACAGCAAACATGCTGACGGACTACTGCTGGTTTAAAGAGCTAGAAAGGCGCTACAGTGGCAGGCTTACAGCAAACATGCTGACGGACTACTGCTGGTCTAAAGATCTAGAAAGGCGCTACAGTGGCAGGCTTACAGCAAACATGCTGACGGACTACTGCTGGTTTAAAGAACTAGAAAGGCGCTATAGTGGCAGATTACGACAAACATGCTGATGGACTACTGCTGGTTTAAAGAAAGTAGAAAGGCGCTACAGTGGCAGACTTACAGCAAACATGCTGACGGACTACTGCTGGTTTAAAGAGCAAGAAAGGCGTTACATTGGCAGGCTTACAGCAAACATGCTGACGGACAACTGCTGGTTTAAAGAACTAGAAAGGCGCTACAGTGGCAGGCTTACAGCAAACATGATGACGGACTACTGCTGGTTTAAAGAACTTGAAAGGCGCTACAGTGGCAGACTTACAGCAAACATGCTGACGGACAACTGCTGGTTTAAAGAACTAGAAGGGCGCTACAGTGGCAGGCTTACAGCAAACATGATGACGGACTACTGCTGGTTTAAAGAACTTGAAAGGCGCTACAGTGGCAGACTTACAGCAAACATGCTGACGGACAACTGCTGGTTTAAAGAACTAGAAAGGCGCTACAGTGGCAGGCTTACAGCAAACATGATGACGGACTACTGCTGGTTTAAAGAACTAGAAAGGCTCTCCAGTGGCAGACTTGCAACAAACATGCTGACGGACTACTGCTGGTTAAAAGAAATAGAAAGGCGCTACAGTGGCAGACTTACAGCAAACATGCTGACGGACAACTGCTGGTTTAAAGAACTTGAAAGGCGCTACAGTGGCAGACTTACAGCAAACATGCTGACGGACTACTGCTGGTTAAAAGAACTAGAAAGGCGCTACAGTGGCAGGCTTACAGCAAACATGATGACGGACTACTGCTGGTTTAAAGAACTAGAAAGGCGCTACAGTGGCAGACTTACAGCAAACATGCTGACGGACAACTGCTGGTTTAAAGAACTAGAAGGGCGCTACAGTGGCAGGCTTACAGCAAACATGATGACGGACTACTGCTGGTTTAAAGAACTAGAAAGGCGCTACAGTGGCAGACTTACAGCAAACATGCTGACGGACTACTGCTGGTTTAAAGAACTAGAAAGGCGCTACAGTGGCAGCTTACAGCAAACATGCTGACGGACTACTGCTGGTTTAAAGAACTAGAAAGGCGCTACAGTGGCAGACTTACAGCAAACATGCTGACGGACTACTGCTGGTTTAAAGAACTAGAAAGGCGCTACAGTGGCAGGCTTACAGCAAACATGCTGACGGACTACTGCTGGTTTAAAGAACTTGAAAGGCGCTACAGTGGCAGACTTACAGCAAACATGCTGACGGACAACTGCTGGTTTAAAGAACTAGAAAGGCGCTACAGTGGCAGGCTTACAGCAAACATGATGACGGACTACTGCTGGTTTAAAGAACTTGAAAGGCGCTACAGTGGCAGACTTACAGCAAACATGCTGACGGACAACTGCTGGTTTAAAGAACTATAAAGGCGCTACAGTGGCAGGCTTACAGCAAACATGATGACGGACTACTGCTGGTTTAAAGAACTAGAAAGGCTCTCCAGTGGCAGACTTGCAACAAACATGCTGACGGACTACTGCTGGTTTAAAGTACTAGAAAGGCGCTACAGTGGCAGGCTTACAGCAAACATGCTGACGGACTACTGCTGGTTAAAAGAAATAGAAAGGCGCTACAGTGGCAGGCTTACAGCAAACATGCTGACGGACGACTGCTGGTTAAAAGAACTAGAAAGGCTCTCCAGTGGCAGGCTTACAGCAAACATGCTGACGGACTACTGCTGATTTAAAGAAATAGAAAGGCTCTCCAGTGGCAGACTTGCAACAAACATGCTGACGGACTACTGCTGGTTTAAAGAGCTAGAAAGACGCTACAGTGGCAGGCTTACAGCAAACATGCTGACGGACTACTGCTGGTTAAAAGAGCTAGAAAGACGCTACAGTGGCAGGCTTTCAGCAAACATGCTGACGGACTACTGCTGGTTTAAAGAACTAGAAAGGCGCTACAGTGGCAGGCTTACAGCAAACATGCTGACGGACTACTGCTGGTTTAAAGAAATAGAAAGGCGCTATAGTGGCAGGCTTACAGCAAACATGCTGACGGACTACTGCTGGTTTAAAGAACTAGAAAGGCGCTACAGTGGCAGACTTACAGCAAACATGCTGACGGACTACTGCTGGTTTAAAGAAATAGAAAGGCGCTATAGTGGCAGGCTTACAGCAAACATGCTGACGGACTACTGCTGGTTTAAAGAGCTAGAAAGGCGCTGCAGTGGCAGACTTACCGCAAACATGCTGACGGACTACTGCTGGTTTAAAGAGCTAGAAAGACGCTACAGTGGCAGGCTTACAGCAAACATGCTGACGGACTACTGCTGGTTTAAAGAACTAGAAAGGCGCTACAGTGGCAGACTTACAGCAAACATGCTGACGGACTACTGCTGGTTTAAAGAACTAGAAAGGCGCTACAGTGGCAGGCTTACAGCAAACATGCTGACGGACTACTGCTGGTTTAAAGAACTAGAAAGGCGCTACAGTGGCAGGCTTACAGCAAACATGCTGACGGACTACTGCTGGTTTAAAGAAATAGAAAGGCGCTATAGTGGCAGGCTTACAGCAAACATGCTGACGGACTACTGCTGGTTTAAAGAGCTAGAAAGACGCTACAGCGGCAGGCTTACAGCAAACATGCTGACGGACTACTGCTGGTTTAAAGAAATAGAATGGCGCTACAGTGGCAGACTTACCGCAAACATGCTGACGGACTACTGCTGGTTTAAAGAACTAGAAAGGCGCTACAGTGGCAGACTTACCGCAAACATGCTGACGGACTACTGCTGGTTTAAAGAACTAGAAAGGCGCTACAGTGGCAGACTTACAGCAAACATGCTGACGGACTACTGCTGGTTTAAAGAGCTAGAAAGGCGCTACAGTGGCAGGCTTACCGCAAACATGCTGACGGACTACTGCTGGTTTAAAGAAAGTAGAAAGGCGCTATAGTGGCAGGCTTACAGCAAACATGCTGACGGACTACTGCTGGTTTAAAGAAAGTAGAAAGGCTCTCCAGTGGCAGGCTTACAGCAAACATGCTGACGGACTACTGCTGGTTTAAAGAAAGTAGAAAGGCTCTCCAGTGGCAGGCTTACAGCAAACATGCTGACGGACTACTGCTGGTTTAAAGAGCTAGAAAGGCGCTACAGTGGCAGGTTTACAGCAAACATGCTGACGGACTACTGCTGGTTTAAAGAACTAGGAAGGCGCTACAGTGGCAGGCTTACCGCAAACATGCTGACGGACTACTGCTGGTTTAAAGAACTAGAAAGGCGCGACAGTGGCAGACTTACCGCAAACATGCTGACGGACTACTGCTGGTTTAAAGAAAGTAGAAAGGCGCTATAGTGGCAGGCTTACAGCAAACATGCTGACGGACTACTGCTGGTTTAAAGAAAGTAGAAAGGCTCTCCAGTGGCAGGCTTACAGCAAACATGCTGACGGTCTACTGCTGGTTTAAAGAGCTAGAAAGGCGCTACAGTGGCAGGCTTACAGCAAACATGCTGACGGACTACTGCTGGTTTAAAGAACTAGAACTGCTGGTTTAAAGCTTAAAGAGCTAGAAAGGCGCTACAGTGGCAGGCTTACAGCAAACATGCTGACGGACTACTGCTGGTTTAAAGAACTAGAAAGGCTCTGCAGTGGCAGGCTTACAGCAAACATGCTGACGGACTACTGCTGGTTTAAAGAACTAGAAAGGCTCTCCAGTGGCAGGCTTTCACAGCAAACATGCTGACGGACTACTGCTGGTTAAAGAACTAGAAAGGCGCTCAGTGGCAGGCTTACAGCAAACATGCTGACGGACTACTGCTGGTTTAAAGAACTAGAAAGGCGCTACAGTGGCAGGCTTACAGCAAACATGCTGACGGACTACTGCTGGTTTAAAGAGCAAGAAAGGCGCTACAGTGGCAGGCTTACAGCAAACATGCTGACGGACTACTGCTGGTTTAAAGAACTAGAAAGGCGCTACAGTGGCAGGCTTACAGCAAACATGCTGACGGACTACTGCTGGTTTAAAGAACTAGAAAGGCGCTACAGTGGCAGGCTTACAGCAAACATGCTGACGGACTACTGCTGGTTTAAAGAACTAGAAAGGCGCTACAGTGGCAGGCTTACAGCAAACATGCTGACGGACTACTGCTGGTTTAAAGAACTAGAAAGGCGCTACAGTGGCAGGCTTACAGCAAACATGCTGACGGACTACTGCTGGTTTAAAGAACTTGAAAGGCGCTACAGTGGCAGACTTACAGCAAACATGCTGACGGACTACTGCTGGTTTAAAGAACTAGAAAGGCGGACAGTGGCAGGCTTACAGCAAACATGCTGACGGACTACTGCTGGTTTAAAGAACTAGAAAGGCGCTACAGTGGCAGCTTACAGCAAACATGCTGACGGACTACTGCTGGTTTAAGAACTAGAAAGGCGCTACAGTGGCAGGCTTACAGCAAACATGCTGACGGACTACTGCTGCTTTTTAAAGAACTAGAAAGGCGCTACAGTGGCAGACTTACAGCAAACATGCTGACGGACTACTGCTGGTTTAAAGAACTAGAAAGGCGCTACAGTGGCAGGCTTACAGCAAACATGCTGACGGACTACTGCTGGTTTAAAGAACTAGAAAGGCTCTCCAGTGGCAGACTTCAGCAAACATGCTGACGGACTACTGCTGGTTTAAAGAACTAGAAAGCGCTACAGTGGCAGGCTTACAGCAAACATGCTGACGGACTACTGCTGGTTTAAAGAACTAGAAAGGCGCTACAGTGGCAGGCTTACAGCAAACATGCTGACGGACTACTGCTGGTTTAAAGAACTAGAAAGGCGCTCCAGTGGCAGGCTTACAGCAAACATGCGACGGACTACTGCTGGTTTAAAGAACTAGAAAGGCGCTCCAGTGGCAGACTTACAGCAACATGCTGACGGACTACTACTGCTGTTTAAAGAGCTAGAAAGACGCTACAGTGGCAGGCTTACAGCAAACATGCTGACGGACTACTGCTGGTTAAAAGAGCTAGAAGGCGCTACAGTGGCAGGCTTACAGCAAACATGCTGACGGACTACTGCTGGTTTAAAGAACTAGAAAGGCGCTACAGTGGCAGGCTTACAGCAAACATGCTGACGGACTACTGCTGGTTTAAAGAATAGAAAGGCGCTACAGTGGCAGGCTTACAGCAAACATGCTGACGGACTACTGCTGGTTTAAAGAACTAGAAAGGCGCTCAGTGGCAGACTTACAGCAAACATGCTGACGGACTACTGCTGGTTTAAGAATAGAAAGGCGCTACAGTGGCAGGCTTACAGCAAACATGCTGACGGACTACTGCTGGTTTAAAGAGCTAGAAAGGCGCTGCAGTGGCAGCTTACAGCAAACATGCTGACGGACTACTGCTGGTTTAAAGAGCTAGAAAGGCGCTACAGTGGCAGGCTTACAGCAAACATGCTGACGGACTACTGCTGGTTTAAAGAACTAGAAAGGCGCTACAGTGGCAGGCTTACAGCAAACATGCTGACGGACTACTGCTGGTTTAAGAACTAGAAAGGCGCTACAGTGGCAGGCTTACAGCAAACATGCTGACGGACTACTGCTGGTTTAAAGAACTAGAAAGGCGCTACAGTGGCAGGCTTACAGCAAACATGCTGACGGACTACTGCTGGTTTAAAGAACTAGAAAGGCGCTACAGTGGCAGGCTTACAGCAAACATGCTGACGGACTACTGCTGGTTTAAAGAGCTAGAAAGACGCTACAGTGGCAGGCTTACAGCAAACATGCTGACGGACTACTGCTGGTTTAAAGAAATAGAAAGGCGCTACAGTGGCAGACTTACAGCAAACATGCTGACGGACTACTGCTGGTTTAAAGAACTAGAAAGGCGCTACAGTGGCAGGCTTACAGCAAACATGCTGACGGACTACTGCTGGTTTAAAGAACTAGAAAGGCGCTACAGTGGCAGACTTACAGCAAACATGCTGACGGACTACTGCTGGTTTAAAGAGCTAGAAAGCGCTACAGTGGCAGGCTTACGCAAACATGCTGACGGACTACTGCTGGTTTAAAGAACTAGAAAGGCGCTTTAGTGGCAGGCTTACAGCAAACATGCTGACGGACTACTGCTGGTTTAAAGAAAGTAGAAAGGTTCTCCAGTGGCAGGCTTACAGCAAACATGCTGACGGACTACTGCTGGTTTAAAGAACTAGAAAGGCGCTACAGTGGCAGACTTACCGCAAACATGCTGACGGACTACTGCTGGTTTAAAGAACTAGAAGGCGCTACAGTGGCAGACTTACAGCAACATGCTGACGGACTACTGCTGGTTTAAAGAACTAGAAAGCGCTACAGTGGCAGGCTTACAGCAAACATGCTGACGGAACTACTGCTGGTTTAAAGAACTAGAAAGGCGCACAGTGGCAGGCTTACAGCAAACATGCTGACGGACTACTGCTGGTTTAAAGAAAGTAGAAAGGCGCTTAGGGCAGGCTTACAGCAAACATGCTGACGACTACTGCTGGTTTAAAGAAAGTAGAAGGTTCTCCAGTGGCAGGCTTCAGCAAACATGCTGACGGACTACTGCTGGTTTAAAGACTAGAAAGGCGCAACATGGCAGGCTTACCGCAACATGCTGACGGCTACTGCTGGTTTAAAGAAAGTAGAAAGGCGCTTTCTGGCAGGCTTACAGCAAACATGCTGACGGACTACTGCTGGTTTAAAGAACTAGAAGGCGCTACAGTGGCAGACTTACAGCAAACATGCTGGACGGACTACTGCTGGTTTAAGAGCTAGAAGGCGCAACAGTGGCAGGCTTACCGCAAACATGCTGACGGACTACTGCTGGTTTAAAGAAAGTAGAAAGGCGCTTTAGTGGCAGGCTTACAGCAAACATGCTGACGGACTACTGCTGGTTTAAAGAAAGTAGAAAGGCCTCCAGTGGCAGGCTTACAGCAAACATGCTGACGGACTACTGCTGGTTTAAGAAAGTAGAAAGGCTCTCCAGTGGCAGGCTTACAGCAAACATGCTGACGGACTACTGCTGGTTTAAAGAGCTAGAAAGGCGCTACAGTGGCAGCTTACAGCAAACATGCTGACGGACTACTGCTGGTTTAAAGAACTAGGAAGGCGCTACAGTGGCAGAGGCTTACCGCAAACATGCTGACGACTACTGCTGGTTTAAAGAACTAGAAAGGCGCTACAGTGGCAGCTTACCGCAACATGCTGACGGACTACTGCTCTGGTTAAAAAGAAAGTAGAAAGCCATAAGTGGCAGGCTTAGAGCAAACATGCTGACGGACTACTGCTGGTTTAAAGAAAGTAGAAAGGCTCTCAGTGGCAGGCTACAGCAAACATGCTGACGGACTACTGCGGGTTAAAGAGCTATGAAAGGCGCTACATGGCAGGCTTACAGCAAACATGCTGACGGACTACTGCTGGTTTAAAGACTAGAAAGGCGCTACAGTGCAGGCTTACAGCAAACATGCTGACGTCTACTGCTGGTTTAAAGAAATAGAAAGGCGCCAGTGGCAGGCTTTCAGCAACACATGCTGACGGACTACTGCTGGTTTAAAGAACTACTAGCAAGGCTCTACAGTGGCAGGCTTTCAGCAAACATGCTGACGGACTACTGCTGGTTTAAAGAACTAGAAAGGCGCTACAGTGGCAGGCTTACAGCAATCATGCACGGACTACTGCTGGTTTAAAGAACTAGAAAGGCTATCCAGTGACAGGCTTTCAGCAAACATGCTGACGGACTACTGCTGGTTTAAAGAACAAGAAAGGCGCTACAGTGGCAGGCTTACAGCAAACATGCTTACGGACTAGTGCTGGTTTGAAGAACTAGAAAGGCGCTACAGTGGCAGGCTTACAGCAAACATGCTGACGGACTACTGCCGGTTTAAAGAACTAGAAAGGCTCTCCAGTGGCAGGCTTTCAGCAAACATGCTGACGGACTACTGCTGGTTTAAAGAACTAGAAATGCGCTACAGTGGCAGGCTTACAGCAAACATGCTGACGGACTACTGCTGGTTTAAAGAGCTAGAAAGGCGCTACAGTGGCAGGCTTACGGCAAACATGCTGACGGACTACTGCTGGTTTAAAGAACTAGAAAGGCTCTCCAGTGGCAGGCTTTCACAAACATGCTGACGGACAACTGCTCGTTTAAAGAACTAGACAGGCGCAACAGTGGCAGGCTTACAGCAAACATGCTGACGGACTACTGCTGGTTTAAAGAACTAGAGAGGCTCTCCAGTGGCAGGCTTTCAGCAAACATGATGACGGACTACTGCTGGTTTAAAGAACTAGAAAGGCGCTACAGTGGCAGGCTTACAGCAAACATGCTGACGGACTACTGCTGGTTTAAAGAACTAGAAAGACGCTACAGTGGCAGGCTTTCAGCAAACATGCTGACGGACTACTGCTGGTTTAAAGAACTAGAAAGGCGCTACAGTGGCAGGCTTACAGCAAACATGCTGACGGACTACTGCTGGTTTAAAGAACTAGAAAGGCTCTCCAGTGGCAGGCTTTCAGCAAAGATGCTGACGGACTACTGCTGGTTTAAAGAACTAGAAAGGCGCTACAGTGGCAGGCTTACAGCAAACATGCTGACGGTCTACTGCTGGTTTAAAGAACTAGAAAGGCTCTCCAGTGGCAGGCTTTCAGCAAACATGCTGACGGACTACTGCTGGTTTAAAGAACTAGAAAGGCGCTACAGTGGCAGGCTTACAGCAAACATGCTGACGGACTACTGCTGGTTTAAAGAGCTAGAAAGGCGCTACAGTGGCAGGCTTACAGCAAACATGCTGACGGACTACTGCTGGTTTAAAGAACTAGAAAGGCGCTACAGTGGCAGCCTTACAGCAAACATGCTGACGGACTACTGCTGGTCTAAAGAACTAGAAAGGCGCTACAGTGGCAGTCTTTCAGCAAACATGCTGACGGACTACTGCTGGTTGAAAGAGCTAGAAAGGCGCTACAGTGGCAGGCTTACAGCAAACATGCTGACGGACTACTGCTGGTTAAAAGAACTAAAAAGGCGCTACAGTGGCAGGCTTACAGCAAACATGCTGACGGACTACTGCTGGTTTAAAGAACTAGAAAGGCGCTACAGTGGCAGGCTTACAGCAAACATGCTGACGGACTACTGCTGGTTTAAAGAACTAGAAAGGCTCTCCAGTGGCAGGCTTTCAGCAAACATGCTGACGGACTACTGCTGGTTTAAAGAACTAGAAAGGCTCTCCAGTGGCAGGCTTTCAGCAAACATGCTGACGGACTACTGCTGGTTTAAAGAGCTAGAAAGGCGCTACAGTGGCACACTTACAGCAAACATGCTGACGGACTACTGCTGGTTTAAAGAACTAGAAAGGCTCTCCAGTGGCAGGCTTTCAGCAAACATGCTGACGGACTACTGCTGGTTTAAAGAGCTAGAAAGGCTCTCCAGTGGCAGGCTTACAGCAAACATGCTGACGGACTACTGCTGGTTTAAAGAGCTAGAAAGGCTCTCCAGTGGCAGGCTTTCAGGAAACATGCTGACGGACTACTGCTGGTTTAAAGAACTAGAAAGGCTCTCCAGTGGCAGACTTTCAGCAAACATGCTGACGGACTACTGCTGGTTTAAAGAGTTAGAAAGGCTCTCCAGTGGCAGGCTTTCTGCAAACATGCTGACGGACTACTGCTGGTTCAAAGAGCTAGAAAGGCGCTACAGTGGCAGGCTTTCAGCAAACATGCTGACGGCCTACTGCTGGTTTAAAGAACTAGAAAGGCTCTCCAGTGGCAGACTTACAGCAAACATGCTGACGGACTACTGCTGGTTTAAAGAGCTAGAAAGGCGCGACAGTGGCAGGCTTTCAGCAAACATGCTGACGGACTACTGCTGGTTTAAAGAGCTAGAAAGGCGCTACAGTGGCAGGCTTTCAGCAAACATGCTGACGGACTACTGCTGGTTTAAAGAACTAGAAAGGCTCTCCAGTGGCAGACTTACAGCAAACATGCTGACGGACTACTGCTGGTTTAAAGAACTAGAAAGGCTCTCCAGTGGCAGACATACAGCAAACATGCTGACGGACTACTGCTGGTTTAAAGAGCTAGAAAGGCGCGACAGTGGCAGGCTTTCAGCAAACATGCTGACGGACTACTGCTGGTTCAAAAGAGCTAGAAAGGCGCTACAGTGGCAGGCTTTCAGCAAACATGCTGACGGACTACTGCTGGTTTAAAGAACTAGAAAGGCTCTCCAGTGGCAGACTTACAGCAAACATGCTGACGGACTACTGCTGGTTTAAAGAACTAGAAAGGCTCTCCAGTGGCAGACATACAGCAAACATGCTGACGGACTACTGCTGGTTTAAAGAGCTAGAAAGGCGCTACAGTGGCAGGCTTTCAGCAAACATGCTGACGGACTACTGCTGGTTTAAAGAGCTAGAATGGCGCTACAGTGGCAGACTTACAGCAAACATGCTGACGGACTACTGCTGGTTTAAAGAGCTAGAAAGGCTCTCCAGTGGCAGGCTTTCAGGAAACATGCTGACGGACTACTGCTGGTTTAAAGAACTAGAAAGGCTCTCCAGTGGCAGACTTTCAGCAAACATGCTGACGGACTACTGCTGGTTTAAAGAGTTAGAAAGGCTCTCCAGTGGCAGGCTTTCTGCAAACATGCTGACGGACTACTGCTGGTT
Organism: Octopus sinensis; assembly: GCF_006345805.1. Taxonomy (NCBI): domain Eukaryota; kingdom Metazoa; phylum Mollusca; class Cephalopoda; order Octopoda; family Octopodidae; genus Octopus; species Octopus sinensis. Next base: position 470,977 of record NC_043025.1, read on the forward strand.
CAAAGAGCTAGAAAGGCGCTACAGTGGCAGGCTTTCAGCAAACATGCTGACGGCCTACTGCTGGTTTAAAGAACTAGAAAGGCTCTCCAGTGGCAGACTTACAGCAAACATGCTGACGGACTACTGCTGGTTTAAAGAGCTAGAAAGGCGCGACAGTGGCAGGCTTCAGCAAACATACTGACGGACTACTGCTGGTTTAAAGAGCTAGAAAGGCGCTACAGTGGCAGGCTTCAGCAAACATGCTGACGGACTACTGCTGGTTTAAAGAACTAGAAAGGCTCTCCAGTGGCAGACTTACAGCAAACATGCTGACGGACTACTGCTGGTTTAAAGAACTAGAAAGGCTCTCCAGTGGCAGACATACAGCAAACATGCTGACGGACTACTGCTGGTTTAAAGAGCTAGAAAGGCGCGACAGTGGCAGGCTTTCAGCAAACATGCTGACGGACTACTGCTGGTTTAAAGAGCTAGAAAGGCGCTACAGTGGCAGGCTTTCAGCAAACATGCTGACGGACTACTGCTGGTTTAAAGAACTAGAAAGGCTCTCCAGTGGCAGACTTACAGCAAACATGCTGACGGACTACTGCTGGTTTAAAGAACTAGAAAGGCTCTCCAGTGGCAGACATACAGCAAACATGCTGACGGACTACTGCTGGTTTAAAGAGCTAGAAAGGCGCTACAGTGGCAGGCTTTCAGCAAACATGCTGACGGACTACTGCTGGTTTAAAGAGCTAGAATGGCGCTACAGTGGCAGACTTACAGCAAACATGCTGACGGACTACTGCTGGTTTAATGAGCTAGAAAGGCGCTACAGTGGCAGACTTACAGCAAACATGCTGACGGACTACTGCTGGTTTAAAGGGCTAGAAAGGCGCTACAGTGGCAGACTTACAGCAAACATGCTGACGGACTACTGCTGGTTCAAAGAACTAGAAATGCGCTACAGTGGCAGGCTTAGAGCAAACATGCTGACGGACTACTGCTGGTTTAAAGAACTAGAAAGGCTCTCCAATGGCAGGCTTACAGCAAACATGCTGACGGACTACTGCTGGTTTAAAGAACTAGAAAGTCTCTCCAGTGGCAGGTTTTCAGCAAACATGCTGACGGACTACTGCTGGTTTAAAGAACTAGAAAGGCGCTACAGTGGCAGACTTACAGCAAACATGCTGACGGACTACTGCTGATTTAAAGGGCTAGAAAGGCTCTACAGTGGCAGACTTACAGCAAACATGCTGACGGACTACTGCTGGTTTAAAGAACTAGAAAGGCGCTACAGTGGCAGGCTTAGAGCAAACATGCTGACGGACTACTGCTGGTTTAAAGAACTAGAAAGGCTCTCCAATGGTAGGCTTACAGCAAACATGCTGACGGACTACTGCTGGTTTAAAGAACTAGAAAGTCTCTCCAGTGGCAGGTTTTCAGCAAACATGCTGACGGACTACTGCTGGTTTAAAGAACTAGAAAGGCTCTCCAGTGGCAGGCTTTCAGCAAACATGCTGACGGACTACTGCTGGTTTAAAGAACTAGAAAGACGCTACAGTGGCAGGCTTAGAGCAAACATGCTGACGGACTACTGCTGGTTTAAAGAACTAGAAAGGCTCTCCAGTGGCAGGCTTACAGCAAACATGCTGACGGACTACTGCTGGTTTAAAGAGCTAGAAAGGCGCTACAGTGGCAGGTTTACAGCAAACATGCTGACGGACTACTGCTGGTTTAAAGAGCTAGAAAGGCGCTACAGTGGCAGGCTTACAGCAAACATGCTGACGGACTACTGCTGGTTAAAAGAACTAGAAAGGCGCTACAGTGGCAGGCTTACAGCAAACATGCTGACGGACTACTGCTGGTTTAAAGAACTAGAAAGGCGCTACAGTGGCAGGCTTCAGCAAACATGCTGACGGACTACTGCTGGTTTAAAGAGCTAGAAAGGCGCTACAGTGGCAGACTTTCAGCAGACATGCTGACGGACTACTGCTGGTTTAATGAGCTAGAAAGGCGCTACAGTGGCAGACTTACAGCAAACATGCTGACGGACTACTGCTGGTTTAAAGAGCTAGAAAGGCGCTACAGTGGCAGACTTACAGCAAACATGCTGACGGACTACTGCTGGTTAAAGAACTAGAAAGGCGCTACAGTGGCAGGCTTTCAGCAAACATGCTGACGGACTACTGCTGGTTTAAAGAACTAGAAAGGCTCTCCAGTGGCAGCTTTCAGCAAACATGCTGACGGACTACTGCTGGTTTAAAGAACTAGAAAGGCGCTACAGTGGCAGGCTTACAGCAAACATGCTGACCGGACTACTGCTGGTTTAAAGAAATAGAAAGGCTCTCCAGTGGCAGGCTTCAGCAAACATGCTGACGGACTACTGCTGGTTTAAAGACTAGAAAGGCTCTCCAGTGGCAGGTTTTCAGCAAACATGCTGACGGACTACTGCTGGTTTAAAGAACTAGAAAGGCGCTACAGTGGCAAGTTAGAGCAAACATGCTGACGGACTACTGGTTTAAAGAACTAGAAAGGCTCTCAGTGGCAGGCTTACAGCAAACATGCTGACGGACTACTGCTGGTTTAAAGAGCTAGAAAGGCGCTACAGTGGCAGGCTTACAGCAAACATGCTGACGGACTACTCTGGTTTAAAGAGCTAGAAAGGCGCTACAGTGGCAGGCTTACAGCAAACATGCTGACGGACTACTGCTGGTTTAAAGAACTAGAAAGGCGCTACAGTGGCAGGCTTACAGCAAACATGCTGACGGTCTACTGCTGGTTTAAAGAGCTAGAAAGGCGCTACAGTGGCAGGCTTACAGCAAACATGCTGACGGACTACTGCTGGTTTAAAGAACTAGAAAGGCGCTACAGTGGCAGGCTTACAGCAAACATGCTGACGGACTACTGCTGGTTTAAAGAACTAGAAAGGCGCTACAGTGGCAGGCTTTCAGCAAACATGCTGACGGACTACTGCTGGTTTAAAGAGCTAGAAAGGCGCTACAGTGGCAGGCTTACAGCAAACATGCTGACGGACTACTGCTGGTTAAAAGAACTAGAAAGGCGTTACAGTGGCAGGCTTACAGCAAACATGCTGACGGACTACTGCTGGTTTAAAGAACGAGAAAGAGGCTACAGTGGCAGACCTACAGCAAACATGCTGACGGACTACTGCTGGTTTAAAGAACCTGAACGGCGCTACAGTGGCAGAGTTACAGCAAACATGCTGACGGACTACTGCTGGTTTAAAGAGCTAGAAAGGCGCTACAGTGGCAGACTTTCAGCAAACATGCTGACGGACTACTGCTGGTTTAATGAGCTAGAAAGGCGCTACAGTGGCAGACTTACAGCAAACATGCTGACGGACTACTGCTGGTTTAAAGAGCTAGAAAGGCGCTACAGTGGCAGACTTACAGCAAACATGCTGACGGACTACTGCTGGTTTAAAGAACTAGAAAGGCGCTACAGTGGCAGGCTTTCAGCAAACATGCTGACGGACTACTGCTGGTTTAAAGAACTAGAAAGGCTCTCCAGTGGCAGGCTTTCAGCAAACATGCTGACGGACTACTGCTGGTTTAAAGAACTAGAAAGGCGCTACAGTGGCAGGCTTACAGCAAACATGCTGACGGACTACTGCTGGTTTAAAGAAATAGAAAGGCTCTCCAGTGGCAGGCTTTCAGCAAACATGCTGACGGACTACTGCTGGTTTAAAGAACTAGAAAGGCTCTCCAGTGGCAGGCTTTCAGCAAACATGCTGACGGACTACTGCTGGTTTAAAGAACTAGAAAGGCGCTACAGTGGCAAGCTTAGAGCAAACATGCTGACGGACTACTGCTGGTTTAAAGAACTAGAAAGGCTCTCCAGTGGCAGGCTTACAGCAAACATGCTGACGGACTACTGCTGGTTTAAAGAGCTAGAAAGGCGCTACAGTGGCAGGCTTACAGCAAACATGCTGACGGACTACTTCTGGTTTAAAGAGCTAGAAAGGCGCTACAGTGGCAGGCTTACAGCAAACATGCTGACGGACTACTGCTGGTTTAAAGAACTAGAAAGGCGCGACGGTGGCAGGCTTACAGCAAACATGCTGACGGTCTACTGCTGGTTTAAAGAGCTAGAAAGGCGCTACAGTGGCAGGCTTACAGCAAACATGCTGACGGACTACTGCTGGTTAAAAGAACTAGAAAGGCGCTACAGTGGCAGGCTTACAGCAAACATGCTGACGGACTACTGCTGGTTTAAAGAACTAGAAAGGCGCTACAGTGGCAGGCTTTCAGCAAACATGCTGACGGACTACTGCTGGTTTAAAGAGCTAGAAAGGCGCTACAGTGGCAGGCTTACAGCAAACATGCTGACGGACTACTGCTGGTTAAAAGAACTAGAAAGGCGTTACAGTGGCAGGCTTACAGCAAACATGCTGACGGACTACTGCTGGTTTAAAGAACTAGAAAGGCGCTACAGTGGCAGGCTTTCAGCAAACATGCTGACGGACTACTGCTGGTTTAAAGAACTAGAAAGGCTCTCCAGTGGCAGGCTTTCAGCAAACATGCTGACGGACTACTGCTGGTTTAAAGAACTAGAAAGGCGCTACAGTGGCAGGCTTAAAGCAAACATGCTGACGGACTACTGCTGGTTTAAAGAACTAGAAAGGCTCTCCAGTGGCAGGCTTTCAGCAAACATGCTGACGGACTACTGCTGGTTTAAAGAACTAGAAAGGCTCTACAGTGGCAGGCTTTCAGCAAACATGCTGACGGACTACTGCTGGTTTAAAGAACTAGAAAGGCGCTACAGTGGCAGGCTTAGAGCAAACATGCTGACGGACTACTGCTGGTTTAAAGAACTAGAAAGGCTCTCCAATGGCAGGCTTTCAGCAAACATGCTGACGGACTACTGCTGGTTTAAAGAACTAGAAAGGCTCTCCAGTGGCAGGCTTTCAGCAAACATGCTGACGGACTACTGCTGGTTTAAAGAACTAGAAAGACGCTACAGTGGCAGGCTTACAGCAAACATGCTGACGGACTACTGCTGGTTTAAAGAACTAGAAAGTCTCTCCAGTGGCAGGTTTTCAGCAAACATGCTGACGGACTACTGCTGGTTTAAAGAACTAGAAAGGCGCTACAGTGGCAGGCTTACAGCAAACATGCTGACGGACTACTGCTGGTTTAAAGAACTAGAAAGGCTCTCCAGTGGCAGGCTTTCAGCAAACATGCTGACGGACTACTGCTGGTTTAAAGAACTAGAAAGGCGCTACAGTGGCAGACTTACAGCAAACATGCTGACGGACTACTGCTGGTTTAAAGAACGAGAAAGGCGCTACAGTGGCAGACCTACAGCAAACATGCTGACGGACTACTGCTGGTTTAAAGAACCTGAACGGCGCTACAGTGGCAGAGTTACAGCAAACATGCTGACGGACTACTGCTGGTTTAAAGAGCTAGAAAGGCGCTACAGTGGCAGACTTTCAGCAAACATGCTGACGGACTACTGCTGGTTTAAAGAACTAGAAAGGCTCTCCAGTGGCAGGCTTTCAGCAAACATGCTGACGGACTAATGCTGGTTTAAAGAAAGTAGAAAGGCGTTGCAGTGGCAGGCTTACAGCAACCATGCTGACGGACTACTGCTGGTTTAAAGAGCTAGAAAGGCGCTACAGTGGCAGGCTTACAGCAAACATGCTGACGGACTACTGCTGGTTTAAAAGAGCTAGAAAGGCGCTGCAGTGGCAGGCTTACAGCAAACATGCTGACGGACTACTGCTGGTTTAAAGAGATAGAAAGGCTCTCCAGTGGCCGGCTTTCAGCAAACATGCTGACGGACTACTGCTGGTTTAAAGAGCTAGAAAGTCGCTACAGTGGCAGACTTACAGCAAACATGCTGACGGACTACTGCTGGTTTAAAGAACTAGAAAGGCTCTCCAGTGGCAGACTTTCAGCAAACATGCTGACGGACTACTGCTGGTTTAAAGAGCTAGAAAGGCTCTCCAGTGGCAGGCTTTCAGCAAACATGCTGACGGACTACTGCTGGTTTAAAGAGCTAGAAAGTCGCTACAGTGGCAGACTTACAGCAAACATGCTGACGGACTACTGCTGGTTTAAAGAACTAGAAAGGCTCTCCAGTGGCAGACTTACAGCAAACATGCTGACGGACTACTGCTGGTTTAAAGAGCTAGAAAGGCTCTCCAGTGGCAGGCTTTCAGCAAACATGCTGACGGACTACTGCTGGTTTAAAGAGCTAGAAAGGCTCTCCAGTGGCAGGGTTTCAGCAAACATGCTGACGGACTACTGCTGGTTTAAAGAACTAGAAAGGCTCTCCAGTGGCAGACTTTCAGCAAACATGCTGACGGACTACTGCTGGTTTAAAGAGCTAGAAAGGCTCTCCAGTGGCAGGCTTTCAGCAAACATGCTGACGGACTACTGCTGGTTCAAAGAGCTAGAAAGGCGCTACAGTGGCAGGCTTTCAGCAAACTTGCTGACGGACTACTGCTGGTTTAAAGAACTAGAAAGTGTCTCTCAGTGGCAGACTTACAGCAAACATGCTGACGGACTACTGCTGGTTTAAAGAACTAGAAAGGCTCTCCAGTGGCAGACTTACAGCAAACATGCTGACGGACTACTGCTGGTTTAAAGAGCTAGAAAGGCGCTACAGTGGCATGCTTTACAGCATGCTGACGGACTACTGCTGGTTTAAAGAACTAGAAAGGCTCCCAGTGGCAGGCTTACAGCAAACATGCTGACGGACTACTGCTGGTTAAAAGAGCTAGAAAGGCTCTCCAGTGGCAGGCTTTCTGCAAACATGCTGACGGACTACTGCTGGTTTAAAGAACTAGAAAGGCTCTCCAGTGGCAGACTTTCAGCAAACATGCTGACGGACTACTGCTGGTTTAAAGAGCTAGAAAGGCTCTCCAGTGGCAGGCTTTCAGCAAACATGCTGACGGACTACTGCTGGTTTAAAGAACTAGAAAGGCTCTCCAGTGGCAGACTTACAGCAAACATGCTGACGGACTACTGCTGGTTTCAAGAACTAGAAAGTCTCTCCAGTGGCAGACTTACAGCAAACATGCTGACGGACTACTGCTGGTTTAAAGAGCTAGAAAGGCGCTACAGTGGCAGGCTTTCAGCAAACATGCTGACGGACTACTGCTGGTTTAAAGAACTAGAAAGGCTCTCCAGTGGCAGACTTACAGCAAATATGCTGACGGACAACTGCTGGTTTAAAGAGCTAGAAAGGCGCTACAGTGGCAGGCTTTCAGCAAACATGCTGACGGACTACTGCTGGTTTAAAGAGCTAGAAAGGCGCTACAGTGGCAGACTTACAGCAAACATGCTGACGGACTACTGCTGGTTTAATGAGCTAGAAAGGCGCTACAGTGGCAGACTTACAGCAAACATGCTGACGGACTACTGCTGGTTTAAAGGGCTAGAAAGGCGCTACAGTGGCAGACTTACAGCAAACATGCTGACGGACTACTGCTGGTTTAATGAGCTAGAAAGGCGCTACAGTGGCAGACTTACAGCAAACATGCTGACGGACTACTGCTGGTTTAAAGAGCTAGAAAGGCGCGACAGTGGCAGACTTACAGCAAACATGCTGACGGACTACTGCTGGTTCGAAGAGCTAGAAAGACGCTACAGTGGCAGGCTTACAGCAAACATGCTGACGGACTACTGCTGGTTTAAAGAAATAGAAAGGCGCTATAGTGGCAGATTACAGCAAACATGCTGACGGACTAGTGCTGGTTTAAAGAGCTAGAAAGGCGCTACAGTGGCAGACTTACAGCAAACATGCTGACGGACTACTGCTGGTTTAAAGAAATAGAAAGGCGCTATAGTGGCAGATTACAGCAAACATGCTGACGGACTACTGCTGGTTTAAAGAGCTAGAAAGGCGCTACAGTGGCAGACTTACAGCAAACATGCTGACGGACTACTGCTGGTTAAAAGAGCTAGAAAGACGCTACAGTGGCAGGCTTACAGCAAACATGCTGACGGACTACTGCTGGTTTAAAGAAATAGAAAGGCGCTATAGTGGCAGATTACAGCAAACATGCTGACGGACTACTGCTGGTTTAAAGAGCTAGAAAGGCGCTACAGTGGCAGGCTTACAGCAAACATGCTGACGGACTACTGCTGGTTTAAAGAAATAGAAAGGCGCTATAGTGGCAGATTACAGCAACATTGCTGACGGACTACTGCTGGTTTAAAGAGCTAGAAAGGCGCTACAGTGGCAGACTTACAGCAAACATGCTGACGGACTACTGCTGGTTTAAAGAAATAGAAAGGCGCTATAGTGGCAGATTACAGCAAACATGCTGACGGACTACTGCTGGTTTAAAGAGCTAGAAAGGCGCTACAGTGGCAGGCTTACGGCAAACATGCTGACGGACTACTGCTGGTTAAAAGAGCTAGAAAGACGCTACAGTGGCAGGCTTACAGCAAACATGCTGACGGACTACTGCTGGTTTAAAGAACTAGAAAGGCGCTATAGTGGCAGATTACAGCAAACATGCTGACGGACTACTGCTGGTTTAAAGAGCTAGAAAGACGCTACAGTGGCAGGCTTACAGCAAACATGCTGACGGACTACTGCTGGTTTAAAGAAATAGAAAGGCGCTATAGTGGCAGATTACAGCAAACATGCTGACGGACTACTGCTGGTTTAAAGAGCTAGAAAGCGCTATAGTGGCAGGTTACAGCAAACATGCTGACGGACTACTGCTGGTTAAAGAGCTAGAAAAAGACGCTACGTGGAGACCTTACAGCAAACATGTGCTGACGGACTACTGCTGGTTTAAAGAGCTAGAAAGGCGCTACAGTGGCGACTTACAGCAACATGCTGACGGACTACTGCTGGTTAAAAGATGCTAGAAAGGCGCTACAGTGGCAGGCTTACAGCAAACATCTGACGGACTACTGCTGTGTTTAAAGAACTAGAAGGGCGCTACAGTGGCAGATTACAGCAAACATGCTGACGGACTACTGCTGGTATAAAGAAATAGAAAGGCGCTATAGTGGCAGATTACAGCAAACATGCTGACGGACTACTGCTGGTTTAAAGAAATAGAAAGGCGCTATAGTGGCAGATTACAGCAAACATGCTGACGGACTACTGCTGGTTTAAAGAGCTAGAAAGGCGCTACAGAGGGCAGGCTTACAGCAAACATGCTGACGGACGGCTACTCTGGTTTAAAGAACTAGAAAGACGCTACAGTGGCAGGCTTACAGCAAACATGCTGACGGACTACTGCTGGTTTAAGAAAAGATAGAAGGCGCTATAGTGGCAGATTACAGCAAACATGCTGACGGACTACTGCTGGTTTAAAGAGCTAGAAAGGCGCTACAGTGCAGCTTACAGCAAACATGCTGACTGACTACTACTGCTGGTTAAAAGGCTGAAAAGGCGCTACAGTGCAGGCTTACAGCAAACATGCTGACGGACTACTGCTGGTTTAAAGAACTAGAAAGGCGCTACAGTGGCAGATTACAGCAAACATGCTGACGGACTACTGCTGGTTTAAAGAAATAGAAAGGCGCTATAGTGGCAGATTACAGCAAACATGCTGACGGACTACTGCTGGTTTAAAGAAATAGAAAGGCGCTATAGTGGCAGATTACAGCAAACATGCTGACGGACTACTGCTGGTTTAAAGAGCTAGAAAGGCGCTACAGTGGCAGGCTTACAGCAAACATGCTGACGGACTACTGCTGGTTTAAAGAACCAGAAAGACGCTACAGTGGCAGGCTTACAGCAAACATGCTGACGGACTACTGCTGGTTTAAAGAAATAGAAAGGCGCTATAGTGGCAGATTACAGCAAACATGCTGACGGACTACTGCTGGTTTAAAGAGCTAGAAAGGCGCTACAGTGGCAGGCTTACAGCAAACATGCTGACGGACTACTGCTGGTTAAAAGAGCTAGAAAGACGCTACAGTGGCAGGCTTACAGCAAACATGCTGACGGACTACTGCTGGTTTAAAGAAATAGAAAGGCGCTATAGTGGCAGATTACAGCAAACATGCTGACGGACTACTGCTGGTTTAAAGAGCTAGAAGGGCGCTACAGTTGGCAGACTTACAGCAAACATGCTGACGGACTACTGCTGGTTAAAAGCTAGAAAGACGCTACGTGGCAGGCTTACAGCAAACATGCTGACGGACTACTGCTGCTTTAAGAAATAGAAAGGCGCTATAGTGGCAGATTACACAGCAACATGCTGACGGACTACTGCTGGTTTAAAGAGCTAGAAAGGCGCTACAGTGGCAGACTTACAGCAAACATGCTGACGGACTACTGCTGGTTTAAAGAGCTAGAAAGGCGCTACAGTGGAAGGCTTACAGCAAACATGCTGACGGACTACTGCTGGTTTAAAGAGCTAGAAAGGCGCTACAGTGGCAGGCTTTCAGCAAACATGCTGACGGACTACTGCTGGTTTAAAGAAATAGAAAGGCGCTATAGTGTCAGATTACAGCAAACATGCTGACGGTCTACTGCTGGTTTAAAGAGCTAGAAAGGCGCTACAGTGGCAGGCTTACAGGAAACATGCTGACGGACTACTGCTGGTTTAAAGAACTAGAAAGACGCTACAGTGGCAGGCTTACAGCAAACATGCTGACGGACTACTGCTGGTTTAAAGAAATAGAAAGGCGCTATAGTGGCAGATTACAGCAAACATGCTGACGGACTACTGCTGGTTAAAAGAGCTAGAAAGGCGCTACAGTGGCAGGCTTACAGCAAACATACTGACGTACTACTGCTGGTTAAAAGAGCTAGAAAGACGCTACAGTGGTAGACTTACAGCAAACATGCTGACGGACTACTGCTGGTTTAAAGAGCTAGAAAGGCGCTACAGTGGCAGACTTACAGCAAACATGCTGACGGACTACTGCTGGTTAAAAGAGCTAGAAAGGCGCTACAGTGGCAGGCTTACAGCAAACATGCTGACGGACTACTGCTGGTTTAAAGAACTAGAAAGGCGCTACAGTGGCAGATTACAGCAAACATGCTGACGGACTACTGCTGGTTTAAAGAAATAGAAAGGCGCTATAGTGGCAGATTACAGCAAACATGCTGACGGACTACTGCTGGTTTAAAGAAATAGAAAGGCGCTATAGTGGCAGATTACAGCAAACATGCTGACGGACTACTGCTGGTTTAAAGAGCTAGAAAGGCGCTACAGTGGCAGGCTTACAGCAACATGCTGACGGACTCTGCTGGTTTAAAAACCAGAAAGCGCTACAGTGGCAGGCTTACAGCAAACATCTGACGGACTACTGTTGGTTTAAAGAAATAGAAAGGCGCTATAGTGGCAGATTACAGCAAACATGCTGACGGACTACTGCTGGTTTAAAGAGCTAGAAAGGCGCTACAGTGGCAGGCCTTCAGCAACATGCTGACGGACTACTGCTGGTTAAAAGAGCTAGAAAGACGCTACAGTGGCAGGCTTACAGCAAACATGCTGACGGACTACTGCTGGTTTAAAGAAATAGAAAGGCGCTATAGTGGCAGATTACAGCAAACATGCTGACGGACTACTGCTGGTTTAAAGAGCTAGAAAGGCGCTACAGTGGCAGACTTACAGCAAACATGCTGACGGACTACTGCTGTTAAAAGAGCTAGAAAGACGCTACAGTGGTCAGGCTTACAGCAAACATGCTGACGGACTACTGACTAGGATTTTTAAAGAAATAGAAAGGCGCTATAGTGGCAATTTACAGCACACGGCTGACGGACTACTGCTGGTTTAAAGAGCTAGAAAGCGCTACAGTGGCAGACTTACAGCAAACATGCTGACGGACTACTGCTGGTTAAAAGAGCTAGAAAGACGCTACAGTGGCAGGCTTAAAGCAAACATGCTGACGGACTACTGCTGGTTTAAAAGACATAGAAAGGCGCTATAGTGGCAGATTACAGCAAACATGCTGACGGACTACTGCTGGTTTAAAGAGCTAGAAAGGCGCTAACAGTTGAAGGCTTACAGCAAACATGCTGACGGACTACTGCTGGTTAAAGAGCTAGAAGGCGCTACAGTGGCAGGCTTTCAGCAAACATGCTGACGGACTACTGCTGGTTTAAAGAACTAGAAAGGCGCTACAGTGGCAGTCTTACAGCAAACATGCTGACGGACTACTGCTGGTTTAAAGAGCTAGAAAGGCGCTACAGTGGCCGGCTTACAGCAAACATGGTGACGGAATACTGCTGGTTTAAAGAACTAGAAAGGCGCTACAGTGACAGACGTACAGCAAACATGCTGACGGACTACTGCTGGTTAAAAGAACTAGAAAGGCGCTACAGTGACAGACGTACAGCAAACATGCTGACGGACTACTGCTGGTTTAAAGAGCTAGAAAGGCGCTATAGTGGCAGACTTACAGCAAACATGCTGACGGACTACTGCTGGTTAAAAGAATTAGAAAGGCGCTACAGTGGCAGACTTACAGCAAACATGCTGACGGACTACTGCTGGTTTAAAGAACTAGAAAGGCGCTACTGTGGCAGACTTACAGCAAACAGGCTGACGGACTACTGCTGGTTTAAAGAACTAGAAAGGCGCTACAGTGACAGACGTACAGCAAACATGCTGACGGACTACTGCTGGTTAAAAGAACTAGAAAGGCGCTACAGTGACAGACGTACAGCAAACATGCTGACGGACTACTGCTGGTTTAAAGAGCTAGAAAGGCGCTATAGTGGCAGACTTACAGCAAACATGCTGACGGACTACTGCTGGTTAAAAGAATTAGAAAGGCGCTATAGTGGCAGACTTACAGCAAACATGCTGACGGACTACTGCTGGTTTAAAGAACTAGAAAGGCGCTACAGTGGCAGACTTACAGCAAACATGCTGACGGACTACTGCTGGTTTAAAGAGCTAGAAAGGCGCTACAGTGGCAGACTTACAGCAAACATGCTGATGGATTACTGCTGGTTTAAAGAGATAGAAAGGCGCTATATGGCAGACTTACAGCAAACATGCTGACGGACTACTGCTGGTTTAAAGAGCTAGAAAGGCGCTACAGTGGCAGACTTACACCAAACATGCTGACGGACTACTGCTGGTTTAAAGAACTAGAAAGGCGCTGCAGTGGCAGGCTTACAGCAAACATGCTGACGGACTACTGCTGGTTTAAAGAACTAGAAAGACGCTGCAGTGGCAGGCTTACAGCAAACATGCTGACGGACTACTGCTGGTTTAAAGAATAGAAAGGCGCTACAGTGGCAGGCTTACAGCAAACATGATGACGGACTACTGCTGGTTTAAAGAACTAGAACGACGCTGCAGTGGCAGGCTTACAGCAAACATGCTGACGGACTACTGCTGGTTTAAAGAACTAGAAAGGCGCTACAGTGGCAGGCTTACAGCAAACATGATGACGGACTACTGCTGGTTTAAAGAACTAGAACGACGCTGCAGTGGCAGGCTTACAGCAAACATGCTGACGGACTACTGCTGGTTTAAAGAACTAGAAAGGCGCTACAGTGGCAGGCTTACAGCAAACATGCTGACGGACTACTGCTGGTTAAAAGAACTAGAAAGACGCTGCAGTGGCAGGCTTACAGCAAACATGCTGACGGACTACTGCTGGTTAAAAGAACTAGAAAGACGCTGCAGTGGCAGGCTTACAGCAAACATGCTGACGGACTACTGCTGGTTTAAAGAACTAGAAAGGCGCTACAGTGGCAGGCTTACAGCAAACATGCTGACGGACTACTGCTGGTTTAAAGAAAGAAAGGCGCTACAGTGGCAGGCTTACAGCAAACATGCTGACGGACTACTGCTGGTTAAAGAACTAGAACGACGCTGCAGTGGCAGGCTTACAGCAAACATGCTGACGGACTACTGCTGGTTAAAAGAACTAGAAAGACGCTGCAGTGGCAGGCTTACAGCAAACATGCTGACGGACTACTGCTGGTTTAAAGAACTAGAAAGACGCTGCAGGGCAGGCTTACAGCAAACATGCTGACGGACTACTGCTGGTTTAAAGAACTAGAAAGGCGCTGCAGTGGCAGGCTTACAGCAAACATGCTGACGGACTACTGCTGGTTTAAAGAACTAGAAAGGCGCTGCAGTGGCAGACTTACAGCAAACATGCTGACGGACTACTGCTGGTTTAATAGAGCTAGAAAGACGCTGCAGTGGCAGGCTTACAGCAAACATGCTGACGGACTACTGCTGGTTTAAAGAACTAGAAAGGCGCTGCAGTGGCAGACTTACAGCAACATGCTGACGGACTACTGCTGGTTAAAGAACTAGAAAGACGCTGCAGTGGCAGGCTTACAGCAAACATGCTGACGGACTACTGCTGGTTTAAAGAGCTAGAAAGGCGCTGCAGTGGCAGGCTTACAGCAAACATGCTGACGGACTACTGCTGGTTTAAAGAACTAGAAAGACGCTGCAGTGGCAGGCTTACAGCAAACATGCTGACGGACTACTGCTGGTTTAAAGAACTAGAAAGACGCTGCAGTGGCAGGCTTACAGCAAACATGCTGACGGACTACTGCTGGTTTAAAGAACTAGAAAGACGCTGCAGTGGCAGGCTTACAGCAAACATGCTGACGGACTACTGCTGGTTAAAAGAACTAGAAAGGCGCTGCAGTGGCAGGCTTACAGCAAACATGCTGACGGACTACTGCTGGTTTAAAGAACTAGAAAGACGCTGCAGTGGCAGGCTTACAGCAAACATGCTGACGGACTACTGCTGGTTTAAAGAACTAGAAAGGCGCTACAGTGGCAGGCTTACAGCAAACATGCTGACGGACTACTGCTGGTTTAAAGAAATAGAAAGGCGCTATAGTGGCAGATTACAGCAAACATGCTGACGGACTACTGCTGGTTTAAAGAACTAGAAAGACGCTGCAGTGGCAGGCTTACAGCAAACATGCTGACGGACTACTGCTGGTTTAAAGAACTAGAAAGACGCTGCAGTGGCAGGCTTACAGCAAACATGCTGACGGACTACTGCTGGTTTAAAGAACTAGAAAGGCGCTGCAGTGGCAGGCTTACAGCAAACATGCTGACGGACTACTGCTGGTTTAAAGAACTAGAAAGACGCTGCAGTGGCAGGCTTACAGCAAACATGCTGACGGACTACTGCTGGTTTAAAGAACTAGAAAGGCGCTACAGTGGCAGGCTTACAGCAAACATGCTGACGGACTACTGCTGGTTTAAAGAACTAGAAAGGCGCTGCAGTGGCAGGCTTACAGCAAACATGCTGACGGACTACTGCTGGTTAAAAGAACTAGAAAGACGCTGCAGTGGCAGGCTTACAGCAAACATGCTGACGGACTACTGCTGGTTTAAAGAACTAGAAAGGCGCTGCAGTGGCAGGCTTACAGCAAACATGCTGACGGACTACTGCTGGTTTAAAGAACTAGAAAGGCGCTGCAGTGGCAGGCTTACAGCAAACATGCTGACGGACTACTAATGGTTTAAAGAACTAGAAAGACGCTGCAGTGGCAGGCTTACAGCAAACATGCTGACGGACTACTGCTGGTTTAAAGAACTAGAAAGACGCTGCAGTGGCAGGCTTACAGCAAACATGCTGACGGACTACTGCTGGTTTAAAGAACTAGAAAGACGCTGCAGTGGCAGGCTTACAGCAAACATGCTGACGGACTACTGCTGGTTTAAAGAACTAGAAAGGCGCTGCAGTGGCAGGCTTACAGCAAACATGCTGACGGACTACTGCTGGTTAAAAGAACTAGAAAGACGCTGCAGTGGCAGGCTTACAGCAAACATGCTGACGGACTACTGCTGGTTTCAAGAACTAGAAAGGCGCTGCAGTGGCAGGCTTACAGCAAACATGCTGACGGACTACTGCTGGTTTAAAGAACTAGAAAGGCGCTGCAGTGGCAGGCTTACAGCAAACATGCTGACGGACTACTGCTGGTTTAAAGAACTAGAAAGGCGCTGCAGTGGCAGGCTTACAGTAAACATGCTGACAGACTACTGCTGGTTAAAAGAACTAGAAAGACGCTGCAGTGGCAGGCTTACAGCAAACATGCTGACGGACTACTGCTGGTTTAAAGAGCGAGAAAGGCGTTACAGTGGCAGACTTACAGCAAACATGCTGACGGACTACTGCTGGTTAAAAGAACTAGAAAGGCGCTGCAGTGGCAGGCTTACAGCAAACATGCTGACGGACTACTGCTGGTTTAAAGAACTAGAAAGGCGCTGCAGTGGCAGGCTTACAGTAAACATGCTGACAGACTACTGCTGGTTAAAAGAACTAGAAAGACGCTGCAGTGGCAGGCTTACAGCAAACATGCTGACGGACTACTGCTGGTTTAAAGAGCGAGAAAGGCGTTACAGTGGCAGACTTACAGCAAACATGCTGACGGACTACTGCTGGTTAAAAGAACTAGAAAGACGCTGCAGTGGCAGGCTTACAGCAAACATGCTGACGGACTACTGCTGGTTTAAAGAACTACAAAGGCGTTACAGTGGCAGACTTACAGCAAACATGCTGACGGACTACTGCTGGTTAAAAGAACTAGAAAGACGCTGCAGTGGCAGGCTTACAGCAAACATGCTGACGGACTACTGCTGGTTTAAAGAGCGAGAAAGGCGTTACAGTGGCAGACTTACAGCAAACATGCTGACGGACTACTGCTGGTTTAAAGAACTAGAAAGACGCTGCAGTGGCAGGCTTACAGCAAACATGCTGACGGACTACTGCTGCTTTAAAGAACTAGAAAGGCGTTACAGTGGCAGACTTACAGCAAACATGCTGACGGACTACTGCTGGTTAAAGAACTAGAAAGACGCTGCAGTGGCAGGCTTACAGCAAACATGCTGACGGACTACTGCTGGTTTAAAGAGCGAGAAAGAAGGGTTACAGTGGCAGACTTACAGCAAACATGCTGATGACGGACTACTGCTGGTTTAAAGAACTAGAAAGAGCGCTGCAGTGACAGGCTTACAGCAAACATGCTGACGGACTACTGCTGGTTTAAAGAGCTAGAAAGGCGCTACAGTGGCAGACTTACAGCAAACATGCTGACGGACTACTGCTGGTTTAAAGAACTAGAAAGGCGCTGCAGTGGCAGACTTACCGCAAACATGCTGACGGACTACTGCTGGTTTAAAGAACTAGAAAGGCGCTGCAGTGGCAGGCTTACAGCAAACATGTTGACGGACTACTGCTGGTTTAAAGAACTAGAAAGACGCTGCAGTGGCAGGCTTACAGCAAACATGCTGACGGACTACTGCTGGTTAAAAGAACTAGAAAGACGCTGCAGTGGCAGGCTTACAGCAAACATGCTGACGGACTACTGCTGGTTTAAAGAACTAGAAAGGCGCTGCAGTGGCAGGCTTACAGCAAACATGATGACGGACTACTGCTGGTTAAAAGAACTAGAAAGACGCTGCAGTGGCAGGCTTACAGCAAACATGCTGACGGACTACTGCTGGTTTAAAGAGCTAGAAAGGCGCTACAGTGGCAGGCTTACAGCAAACATGCTGACGGACTACTGCTGGTTAAAGAACTAGAAAGACGCTGCAGTGGCAGGCTTACAGCAAACATGCTGACGGACTACTGCTGGTTTAAGAACTAGAAAGGCGCTGCAGTGGCAGGCTTACAGCAAACATGCTGACGGACTACTGCTGGTTTAAAAGAATAGAAAGGCGCTGCAGTGGCAGGCTTATAGCAAACATGCTGACGGACTACTGCTGGTTTAAAGAACTAGTAGAAAGACGCTGCAGTGGCAGGCTTACAGCAAACATGCTGACGGACTACTGCTGGTTTAAAGAACTAGAAAGACGCTGCAGTGGCAGGCTTACAGCAAACATGCTGACGGACTACTGCTGGTTTAAAGAACTAGAAAGCGCTGCAGTGGCAGGCTTACAGCAAACATGCTGACGGACTCCTGCTGGTTTAAAGAACTAGAAAGACGCTGCAGTGGCAGGCTTACAGCAAACATGCTGACGGACTACTGCTGGTTTAAAGAACTAGAAAGACGCTGCAGTGGCAGGCTTACAGCAAACATGCTGACGGACTACTGCTGGTTTAAAGAACTAGAAAGGCGCTGCAGTCGCAGGCTTACAGCAAACATGCTGACGGACTACTGCTGGTTTAAAGAACTAGAAAGACGCTGCAGTGGCAGGCTTACAGCAAACATGCTGACGGACTACTGCTGGTTTAAAGAACTAGAAAGGCGCTGCAGTGGCAGGCTTACAGCAAACATGCTGACGGACTACTGCTGGTTTAAAGAACTAGAAAGACGCTGCAGTGGCAGGCTTACAGCAAAAATGCTGACGGACTACTGCTGGTTTAAAGAGCGAGAAAGACGTTACAGTGGCAGACTTACAGTAAACATGCTGACGGACTACTGCTGGTAAAAAGAACTAGAAAGACGCTGCAGTGGCAGGCTTACAGCAAACATGCTGACGGACTACTGCTGGTTAAAAGAACTAGAAAGACGCTGCAGTGGCAGGCTTACAGCAAACATGCTGACGGACTACTGCTGGTTTAAAGAACTAGAAAGGCGCTGCAGTGGCAGGCTTACAGCAAACATGCTGACGGACTACTGCTGGTTTAAAGAACTAGAAAGGCGCTGCAGTGGCAGGCTTACAGCAAACATGCTGACGGACTACTGCTGGTTTAAAGAACTAGAAAGGCGCTGCAGTGGCAGGCTTACAGCAAACATGCTGACGGACTACTACTGGTTTAAAGAACTAGAAAGACGCTGCAGTGGCAGGCTTACAGCAAACATGCTGACGGACTACTGCTGGTTTAAAGAGCGAGAAAGGCGTTACAGTTGCAGACTTACAGTAAACATGCTGACGGACTACTGCTGGTTTAAAGAACTAGAAAGGCGCTGCAGTGGCAGGCTTACAGCAAACATGCTGACGGACTACTGCTGGTTTAAAGAGCGAGAAAGGCGTTACAGTGGCAGACTTACAGTAAACATGCTGACGGACTACTGCTGGTTAAAAGAACTAGAAAGACGCTGCAGTGGCAGGCTTACAGCAAACATGCTGACGGACTACTACTGGTTTAAAGAACTAGAAAGACGCTGCAGTGGCAGGCTTACAGCAAACATGCTGACGGACTACTGCTGGTTTAAAAACTAGAAAGGCGCTGCAGTGGCAGGCTTACAGCAAACATGCTGACGGACTACTGCTGGTTTAAAGAGCGAGAAAGGCGTTACAGTGGCAGACTTACAGTAAACATGCTGACGGACTACTGCTGGTTAAAGACTAGAAAGACGCTGCAGTGGCAGGCTTACAGCAAACATGCTGACGGACTACTGCTGGTTAAAAGAACTAGAAAGACGCTGCAGTGGCAGGCTTACAGCAAACATGCTGACGGACTACTGCTGGTTTAAAGAACTAGAAAGGCGCTGCAGTGGCAGGCTTACAGCAAACATGCTGACGGACTACTGCTGGTTAAAGAACTAGAAAGGCGCTGCAGTGGCAGGCTTACAGCAAACATGCTGACGGACTACTGCTGGTTTAAAGAACTAGAAAGGCGCTGCAGTGGCAGGCTTACAGCAAACATGCTGACGGACTACTGCTGGTTTAAAGAACTAGAAAGGCGCTGCAGTGGCAGGCTTACAGCAAACATGCTGACGGACTACTGCTGGTTTAAAGAACTAGAAAGACGCTGCAGTGGCAGGCTTACAGCAAACATGCTGACGGACTACTGCTGGTTAAAAGAACTAGAAAGACGCTGCAGTGGCAGGCTTACAGCAAACATGCTGACGGACTACTGCTGGTTTAAAGAACTCGAAAGACGCTGCAGTGGCAGGCTTACAGTAAACATGCTGACGGACTACTGCTGGTTTAAAGAACTAGAAAGGCGCTGCAGTGGCAGGCTTACAGCAAACATGCTGACGGACTACTACTGGTTTAAAGAACTAGAAAGACGCTGCAGTGGCAGGCTTACAGCAAACATGCTGACGGACTACTGCTGGTTTAAAGAACTAGAAAGGCGCTGCAGTGGCAGGCTTACAGCAAACATGCTGACGGACTACTGCTGGTTTAAAGAGCGAGAAAGGCGTTACAGTTGCAGACTTACATTAAACATGCTGACGGACTAC
Source organism: Octopus sinensis (assembly GCF_006345805.1). NCBI lineage: Eukaryota > Metazoa > Mollusca > Cephalopoda > Octopoda > Octopodidae > Octopus > Octopus sinensis. The sequence goes on from NC_043025.1 coordinate 490,984, forward strand.
TGCTGGTTTAAAGAACTAGAAAGGCGCTGCAGTGGCAGGCTTACAGCAAACATGCTGACGGACTACTGCTGGTTTAAAGAGCGAGAAAGGCGTTACAGTGGCAGACTTACAGTAAACATGCTGACGGACTACTGCTGGTTTAAAGAACTAGAAAGGCGCTGCAGTGGCAGGCTTACAGCAATCATGCTGACGGACTACTGCTGGTTTAAAGAGCGAGAAAGGCGTTACAGTGGCAGACTTACAGTAAACATGCTGACGGACTACTGCTGGTTTAAAGAACTAGAAAGGCGCTGCAGTGGCAGGATTACAGCAAACATGCTGACGGACTACTGCTGGTTTAAAGAGCGAGAAAGGCGTTACAGTGGCAGACTTACAGTAAACATGCTGACGGACTACTGCTGGTTTAAAGAACTAGAAAGGCGCTGCAGTGGCAGGCTTACAGCAAACATGCTGACGGACTACTGCTGGTTTAAAGAGCGAGAAAGGCGTTACAGTGGCAGACTTACAGTAAACATGCTGACGGACTACTGCTGGTTTAAAGAGCGAGAAAGGCGTTACAGTGGCAGGCTTACAGCAAACATGCTGACGGACTACTGCTGGTTTAAAGAGCGAGAAAGGCGTTACAGTGGCAGACTTACAGTAAACATGCTGACGGACTACTGCTGGTTTAAAGAGCGAGAAAGGCGTTACAGTGGCAGGCTTACAGCAAACATGCTGACGGACTACTGCTGGTTTAAAGAGCGAGAAAGGCGTTACAGTGGCAGACTTACAGCAAACACTGCTGACGGACTACTGCTGGTTTAAAGAGCGAGAAAGGCGTTACAGTGGCAGGCTTACAGCAAACATGCTGACGGACTACTGCTGGTTTAAAGAGCGAGAAAGGCGTTACAGTGGCAGACTTACAGTAAACATGCTGACGGACTACTGCTGGTTTAAAGAACTAGAAAGGCGCTGCAGTGGCAGGCTTACAGCAATACTTATTTACGTGTATATATACACGTGTTAGCAGATATATATATATCTATACACACACACACACACAGATATATATATATATATGTGGTGTGTGAGTCTGTATATATGTATGAATGTGTGTATGTATGCATGTATCTATATATCTAACTATCTATCAATCTATCCATATATATATATATATATATATATATATAATATATATATATATATGCGGAATATTGTACGTGTATGTATTTGTGTCTAAGCATATATATATGCACAGTATATGCATTTATACAGATATATATGCACGCACATGTATATATATATACATACATACACACACACATACGCGCACATACAAACACACAAATATATATATATACATTTATACATAATACAAACATATGTACATGCATACATACATATGTGCATACACATACACATACACCACACACATATATATTATAATACACACACATGTATAAATGCACATTTAGAAACACATTCATACACACGGCGTATGTAGATGTATGTATGAATGTATGTATTCTTAGAAATATGTTACATATACACACACGTTTATATATATGTACACACATATGTACATACATATCTATATGTATATATATATATATACACATACGTAAATACATATCTATATGTATGTATATATTACTCTTTTACTCTTTTACTTGTTTCAGTCATTTGACTACGGCCAAGCTGGAGCACCGCCTTTAGTCGAGCAACTCGACCCCGGGACTTATTCTTTGTAAGCTTAGTACTTATTCTATCGGTATCTTTTGCCGAACCGCTAAGTGACGGGGACGTAAACACACCAGCATCGGTCGTCGAGCAATGTTAGGGGGACAAAACAGACCCACACAAACACCACACACACACACACACACCATATATATACATATACGACAGGCTTCTTTCAGTTTCCGTCTACCAAATCCACTCACAAGACATTGGTCGGCCCGGGGCTATAGCAGAAGACATTTGCCCAAGATGCCACGCAGTGGGACTGAACCCGGAGCCATGTGGCTGGTTAGCAAGCTACTTACCACACAGCCACTCCTGCGACTATATTCATTTTCGCATTGAACACAGCTGAGACGCCGTACACTCACACATGTATGTGCATGTATACACATAAATATATATGTTTATATATGCAATAGAAATATGCACGCATATGTATGTATAAGTTTATATATATATAAGTTATATATATACATATATATATATATATATATATATATATATATTATATATATATATATATAATATATATATAGATTATAATAAATATAGATGTATGAACGTATGTGTGTACATATATATAAACGTGTGTGTATATGTAACATATTTCTAAGAATAGATACATTCATACATACATCTACATATATATATATATATGTAGACGGAGAACCCGGGGAAGAGGTAGAGGGAGGAAGAAGAACTAAAAGAAGGACTGAAAGAGCTAAAGGAAGAGCTCAAGCAGGACCAAAGGGTGAAACAACCAGGAATGGAAGTGGAACTGCAAAGGATGGAAACAAACAGCGCACACGGGTGTGTAGGTTCTACCTGAGAGGTACCTGCTGGCATGGAAAGGAAGGTGCAGGCTGCCGCTTTGCACATCGGGGACCCTGCCGCAGAGACACGAGGCAGATGGACAAGCCATCAACACAAGGAAAAGGGAAGGTCCACGCACCACCTGCCTCAAAGCGGAGGTACGCAGATGTTGTGCGTGCCACAAACCGCAAACATGATGTTGTTAAAAAGGGCAGCTGCTGAGCAGCAATCTTTTTTGTGCATGGCACAAAAGATTGTACAGCAGCTGACCTGGCTTCATCAAACCCAAGCCCGCAGGTGGGACTACCCACTATATACAAGACCACCACAGCAAACAGACCCAGGATGGACACCGCCGGCAACAACATACACCTCACCTCGATGCTCCTACTGAACATCAGAGGGCTGCAAACACTCAGTAACAGGACAAAGATCCCGTTCTTGAGAGACTTTGTTGCATGCAATCAAGCCTTATGCATAGCACTTACAGAAACGCACCTGAAACCGGACATAGCAGATGCGGAGTTACACATACCACAGTATGTTGTACTACGGACCGACAGAAAAGAAAGGAGTCATGGAGGAGTTGCTATGTACATCCGTGAGGACCTCACACCCCAGGTCCTCTTGTCATACTCAAACTCGGTGTGTGACACACTAATTGTACATATAAGGCAACTTGATGTAGTTGTGTGTGTGTGTGTGTGCGTGTCTGTGCTTGTGATTGTCCTCCACCACTGCTTGACAACGAATGTTGGTTTGTTTACATCCCTGTCACCTAGTGGTTTGACAAAGAAAACAGAATAAGTACAATGCTTACAAAAATAAAACTGAGTTGATTAATTAAACTACAATTCTTCAAGGCATTGCCCCAGCATGGCCACAGACCAATGGTTGGAAAAAGCAGAAGAATAAAAGAATACATTCTCTGCTTTGGTCTCATGTTCAAGGCATGAGAAAGCTTGATTTTACATGAGAAGGCCTAACAGACCTGGTAGAAACAGCAGCCAAATCTCCCTCAAATCACACCTTACTGTCTTATGTATGTATATATATATGAGCCAATGAGGGGGACCTCTACATGGTAGCTAGACCTGGTAGAAATAGCAGCCAAATTTCCCCCAAATCACACCTTACTGTCTTATCTATGTATATATGTATGTATGAGCCTATGAGGGAGACCCCTACATGGCAGCTAGACATGGTAGAAATAGCAGCCAAATCTCCCTCAATCACACCTTACTGTCTTATCTTTCTGCTACTTGGATATAGGTGTTATATTCGTCGTAAAAAAACTTTCCTGTCACACACACGCACACGCACACACACACACACACACACGCACCCTCACACACACACACACACACACACACACACACACACGCACGTTAGCTTACAATTTTATTTATATATTTGCGTGTCTATGTGTGGAAAGAGGAAGTGGGAGGCAGAGTGAAAGAATCACTCACTACAGTAAGTGAATTACTTTCATTTTATTCGTTGCCCACTGTGTGTATGCGTTTGCGTGTGGTGTAAACCAGACTAAGAAAAGCATTTGACACACACACCAGAATGTGAGTTTTCTGTAAATTTTGCTTAATTGGAGTTTAAATTTTAAAAACTGGACCTGGCATGACGCGATGCATTGTACTCTTAAAAATGCTAGGTAAATTGTAATTGAAGAAATCCTATATTGTAGATTTGTATAACTCCCAAAGGGAGGCAGATAAAATCTGCCTTTTATAATAAGAGATACACACGACTGGTTTTATTCATTTTCCAGGTACCCAATAGACTCAAAATGTCATGCAATGGGATAATGGTGATGATTCAGAGATTTAAAAGAAATAAGGATGATTATAGTTGGAAGGGCAACTCTACTGAAACAAAAAGCATCAAGTCCTCAATACCTTTTGGTAGCAGCAACATTAGCATTTTGGATATAATTCATCTGTTTTTGTGGATCATAGAATCATCCATGAAGGACGTGTAGAAGTCAGTTATGTATACTAAAAAATATATCAACATCATTTAACGTCTGTCTTCCTATAACAGTTGACTACAATGCTGCTATGCCAGTGATTGGGTATAATACCTTTCTATATATCCTGATTAACTATATGGGTGAAGTGTGTCAGACTGCCAGAAGGGAAGCTAAGAGGCAGGTTTATTTAGCCATAGGAGAAGCAGATAAGAAAAATTTGCAAATGTTCTGCGCCGTGACGACAAAAGACTTGAGATATTTCGTGTTGCAAGACAGTGTGTGAGAGAGAATCGTGATGTGGTAGGAGAGAAATGTGTTCGCATGGATAATGGTTCACTTGCGCTAAATGTGGCTGCAAAGAGAGAGGTTTGGAGACGCCACTATGAAAGGTTGCTGAATAAAGACAATGAATGGGAGAAAGAGAGTCTGCCGAATGTCGACCCAACTGAGGGACCAGCTATCCGAGTTGACAGTTCTTTGGTAGATAAGATAATTAGAAGTATGAAGACAGGGAAAGCCCCAGGTCCATCAGGAATTACTGCAGAGAGGCTCAAAATATCTGGCAGTGTTGGTTATAGCCTAGTCACCCGTATAGTTAACCAGTTGATACACGAAGGAGTCATACCCAATGACTGGTGTAGCAGCATAATAGTCAACTGCTACAAAGGTAAAGGTGACGCTTTAGATACAAATAATTACAGAGGTATCAAGCTGTTGGATCAGGTAATGAAGGTTACGGAGAGGGTCATATGTTTGTATATATATTTGTATGTATATGTTTGTATATATATTTGTGTATATATGTTTGTATATATATTTGTATATATGTGTTTGTATATATGTTTGTATATATATATATGTTTGTATATATATATTTGTATATATATGTCTGTATATATATATTTGTATATATGTTTGTATATAGATTTGTATATATATGTTTGTATATTTGTATATAAACTTAGATAAACCTTGATATGTTTCGACCAAAGATTGGTCCAGGCCATGTCTAACTTAATAGCACCACCTGATAGGATTATTTGAATCCTGTTTAAGTCAAGTTTTGTTTATGGTCCATTCAAGTAGTGAGTTTTTGTTGGGTGAGTTGAAGCCAATTATGGGTGGCTTATCTGGTATTCCTTGAAGGAATCTATCCAGACTCCGTTTAAAGTTGATGGGATCCTGTTCCTCTTTGATCTCTTTCGGGACAATGTTAAATAGGGCAGGGCCTGTTGAGGAAAAGAAATTATGTTGCAGTGTACATGTATGTTGTGATCTTGAATTGGGCAGGGGACGTATAGCCCGTGGTCCAAGTCTTGGATGAACCTTGAAGCTAATGTTTAGGTCGTTTGGGCTTAGTTAGCGGTATATTTTCCACATCGTACAAATGATGTACCGCTCACGGCGACGCTGGAGGGAGTAAAGTTTCAAGGCTTTAAGGCGATCCCAATAATCGACAGCAGCCATGCCTTCAATTCGTTTAGTGAGTGCCCTCTGGGGTGACTCAATTCTGGAGATGTTTTGTCTTGTGTGAGGAGACCACAGTGGACAGCAGTATTCGAGGTGTGGCCGTACAAAGGAGGAGAAAAGTGGTATGATGACACCTTGTTCTCTGGACCGGAAAGTTCTTAAGATCCAGGAACTCATCCTACGAGCTATATCGACCTTCTTGTTGATGTGTGCACTCCAACTGAGATCGTCATCAACAATTACACCCAGGTCTGATATTGTTAGAGGCTGTAAGCGGTTCCCCTTTTATTGAGGAATTTCTTCCAAAATGCATCAGCTCAAATTTTCCCTTGTTCAGTTGCATTTTGTCTCTGTGTGCCCATTGACTCACAGCATATAGATCAGACTGGAGTTGAGTTCGGTCTGCTTCTTCATTGACGATTTGCTGGAGCTTAGTGTCATCAGCAAATATTTTCACTTTGCAGTAATGTACGACACTGGAAAGGTCGTTTATGTAAATTATGAAGAGTAGCAGACCCAAAACAGTCTCCTGGGGGACACCGCTGGTGACTTATGCTGGGCTTGAGTGGACTCCATCAACTACAACATGTGTTTTATTCGCCAGGAAATACTTGATCCAGTGTAGAACTTTTCCACGGATTCCAACATTTGCCAATTTTGAGAGTAGGATATTATGGTCTACCCTGTCGAACGCTTCACTGAAGTCAAGATATATGACATCAGAGTTCGAACCTGTTCCCAAGGCTTTGAGTACATCTTCAATGTGGTGTAAGAGCCGTGTTAGACAGTCCCTGCCACAGCGAAAGCCATGCTGATTTGCATTTAGGAGTTTGTGGGTCTCCAGGAAGTCAGCTATCCTTGATCTTAACACAATTTCAAACACTTTGATGATGTGGGAGGTGAGTGAGATTGGGCGATAGTTGAGTGCGAGGGATCTGTTTCCCTGTTTGAAAACCGGGATGACTGACTTGGATAGAAACTGTTTCGGTATATAACCTGCGTCTAACGAATTTCTCCAGAGGTTGGTCAGAGGGACTGCAAGTTGGTATTTACATTCCTTCAGGAGACTAGCGGGGAATCTATCAGGGCCTACAGCAGAGTAGTATTTGATCTCATTTATTGCTGCTGTGATGTCAGTGGCAATAAAAGGTTATGTCTGAGATTTTATGTTGAGGGTCAACTTTGTTCGCTTCTCTTGCGTCAATATCAGACAGAGCAGTATTATTTCTGCAGTATTTCTACCATTTCTTTAGTATCGTGTTGGGGAATGCCGTTATCATCAATCAATGGCCCAATGGGTGAGACAGTGGTTCTATGCTTATTTGCATAAGAATAGAACACTTTTGGGTTATGTTTGATGTTTTTGATTACCCACTGTTCCTCCACAGCTCTTTGATTTTCAATGGAGGTTTTCATGTCGTTCTGTAGATGAAGTTTTTCCAGCTCTAGCCTTTTCATTGTTGTTGAATTTGGATGTTGTATGTGGGAATATTTTAATTGGTTGATTTTGTTTGTTGAGTCTTTTGATGCGCCTGATGAGTGTTTTTTTCTTTTTAGGGAGCCGTTTCTGTTTGTGTTAGTAGATTTCGTGGGAGCGTGTTTAGCGCATGTATAGGTGACAATGTTTTCAAAGTGCTGCCATGCGGTCTCAGTATGGGTGGAATTGTGAGTGAAAGATAAGTCTATGCAAGACAGATCCTTTCTGGTTGCTCCCCAGTCCGCTTTGTGAAAGTTTATGTTGTCAAATGAGTGCCATGGAGTGGGATTGGCTGGTTTGGTTTTTATATGTCGGGAATTGAAATTGCAGAGTACCATGTCGTGGTATGAGAGGAGAGTTTTTTCAACTGAAATACTGTGAACGAAGCTAGAGTGATTCGTCAATACCAGATCCAAGATCGTTTTATTCTGTCTCGTTGGTTCGAGCACTAGCTGAGTCAGGAAGTATTCATCCATTAGATTAAAGAGCAGTTCTGCTGCTGCTCTATCTGATGTAGAGCATTTGCCTAACTTCAGAGTATTTGTGGGCCAGTTCACATAAGGGAGGTTAAAATCACCCATCCACTAGTATGTTTCCGGAGTTGTACTTCCGAAGGAAGGACTTGACTTTACTAAGGCACTCTTCAAAGCACTTCAAAAGTGTTAACAGATCAAGTTACCAATTCCAGAATATTCTGTCTTCGAGGTCATCATATTTTTTTTGTATTTTGTTGTCCCTATGTATGTATGTATGTATGTATATATATATATATATATATATATATATATATATATATATATATATATATATATATGAAGAATTCCGAGTAGAAGTAGGTGTACACCAAGGCTCAGCCCTCAGTCCCCTTTTATTCATCATAGTCCTCCAGGCAATAACAGAGGAATTCAAAACAGGTTGCCCCTGGGAGCTCCTCTATGCTGATGACCTGCCTCTCATAGCAGAATCACTACCGGAACTAGAAAAGAAATTTCGGGTGTGGAAACAAGGGTTAGAATCAAAAGGCCTTAGAGTAAATGTAGCAAAGACCAAAGTTATAGTAAGCAGAAAGGCGAACTCAGCACACACCCCATCGGGCAGGTGGCCCTGCTCGATCTGTAGGAAAGGTGTAGGTAGAAACTCCATAAGATGCACCCAGTGTAAGCTATGGACGCATAAGAGGTGCAGCAACATCAAAGGGAAATTAACTGATAAGATAGCTTTCATGTGCGGCAGATGCACAGGGACAATAGACACCACAAATACTCAGAAAAACTATTCCATCACACCCCAGGGGGAAACTAGAAGTAGTTGATAGTTTCCGCTACCTGGGTGACCAAGTTAGTAGTGAAGGTGGATGCTCAGAGAGTGTCACCACTAGAATACGAATAGCCTGAGCAAAGTTTAGAAAGCTCCTACCCCTACTGGCGACAAAGGGTCTCTCACTCAGAGTGAAAGGTAGATTGTATGATGCATGTGTGCGAACTGCCATGCTTCACGATAGTGAAACATGGGCCGTGACTGCAGAGGACATGCGTAGACTTGAAAGAAATGAAGCTAGCATGATCCGCTGGATGTGTAATGTCAGTGTGAACGCACGACAGAGTGTAAGCACCCTGAGAGAAATGCTGGGCATAAGAAGCATCAGATGTGGTGTGCAAGAGCGTCGCTTGCGATGGTATGGTCATGTACTGTGGATGGATGAGGAGAGATGTGTGAAGAAGTGCCGCTCCCAAACAGTTGAAGGAATCAGGGGGATAGGTAGACCCAGGAAGACATGGGATGAGGTTGTCAAGCATGACCTCAGAGCGTTGGGCCTCACTGAGGCAATGGCGAAGGACCGAGATCTCTGGAGATGTGCTGTGACTGCAAAGACCCGGGATGCTTCCGGCACCAGTTCCGCATAGCCCTGCCATTCAAGTACCTTGGATCCCAGAACATCTCGCTGTGCTTGAGGAGACCTGTTGAGTCAAGTGCATGTACATGAACATCGAAACAAATATCAATGGAAATAGTAGTTGTGATACCTGTGCCAGTGGCACATAAAAAGCATCATCCGAACGTGGCCGATGCCAGCGCCGCCTCGACTGGCTTCTGTGCCGGTGGCACATAAAAAGCACCATCCGAACGTGGCCGATGCCAGCGCCGCCTCGGCTGGCTTCCGTGCCGGTAGCACGTTAAAAGCACTAACCAATCGTAGCCGATGCCAGACCCCCTCCTGGCACCTGTGCAGGTGGCACGTAAAAAGCACTCACTACACTCACTGAATAGTTGGCGTTAGGAAGGGCATCCAGCTGTAGAAACACTGCCAGATCAGACTGGAGCCAGGTGCAGACCCCAGTCGAACAGTCCAACCCGTGCTAGCGCGGAAAACGGACGTTAAACGATGATGATGATGATATCTATCTATCTATCTATCTATATATATATATATATACTAGCAGTATCGCCCGGCGTTGCTCGGTTTTGTAAGGGAAATAACTATAAAGCATTTTTAGAGAGTTATAGCCAAAAAATAGCAAAAAATGGGGAAAAAAATTATGGTAAATTTTTTTGAGTTAAAAAGGTCGAGTTGCGTCCCCTAGACAGTCTGTTGTTTGTGTTTCTGATTCTCGACCCATGTCGAATTTATCGATTTTTTTCAGAACTGGTGGAAGTTTTCAAAATTTTCGGTGCGTTAGTTTTGAATTATGACATTGGGCTATGTGTGTGTCAAGTTTCATCAGAATCGGTTGAAAGCCGTGGTCAGGGTGAGGGTACAAGCAAACAGACACACAGAAACACGCACAGACAAACTGCCGTTTATATATAGAGAGATATATTTATATAGGCGTAGGACTGACTGTGAGGTAAGTAGCTCGCTTACCACCCATAGAGTTCCGGGTTCAGTCCGACTGCGTGGCATTTTGGGCATACATATATATAATGTATGTATGTGTGTCTATACTTATATCTTCAGCTTTATGTGTGTGTTTGCCTGTGTGTGTGTGTGTGTGTGTACATTGTGAACATAGAGATGACTGAATTTTCATGTTCTGATTATCGCCTTGTTGAACATGCGAAAGGGCCTTTATCCGATCATATTTGTCGTTAGGAAATATTTTTGCGCGCGCACACACACACACACACACTCACACTCACTCACTCACTCACTCGCCGATGATCACAACCAACCATATCTTCCCGTACTTTTTGTTTTTCGATTTCACTGCATTTAAAACTACCTTATACCACGTGACTCTTCTAAACACTATGCTACGATTCGAGGAAGATGTGGCTGCAATCTGTGTGTAGGCGCAGGCGGCTCTGTGGTATAATATTTGCTTCCCGACGAAATGGTTCCGGTTTCTGTTCCACTGCACTGTACCTTGTGCAACTGTCTTTACTATAGCCTGGTGGATTTGGTATATGGAAACTAAAAGAAGCCTGTCGCATATATATATATTATTATTGTTATTTCGTGTTATTTTTGTATTCATATTCGTATAACATCGTCCGTTTTCTGTCCTTGTTTCGTATACATTCGAAGCTTTTTTCCAAGGAATCTAATGCGCTTAACTTAGTTTTTCCTTGGGGCTGGTCAGATTGTAGCAATCTCAAGATTAATCAGCCGAAATTGCGAGGATGATCCGGTTCTTCACTGAAGATTGAAGGCTTCGAATGACTCGTCCGTGTTTTTTGTATCGTCTTCTGAATGTTTTGTTATTTTTTCAGCGATTTTACTGTAAACATTAGCTTTTACACAATCTTTTTGGTGAGTGTACCAAGCGTTTATCAGTGAACTGATTACATTTTCAACCCAGTAGTGTTTTGGAATATTATTGGCCATATTTAGTGGATATATGCGTGTGTGGGTAAATACACGTATATATGTATGTAAATATATATAAATATATATATGTATATATCTATGTATGTATGTATGTGTGTGTGTGTATATATATATATATATACATGTATATATTGATATGTGTATGTTTGCATATATATATATACTTGTATATATATGTATATAGATGAAGTAATGACATCAATAAGTAAATTGAATCTTGGTAGGGCACCTGGAAAGGATGGAATTTGTGCTGAGGTCTTGCGATTTGGTGGTAATTGCATCACACAGTCCCTTCATGAACTTATTAGTGCAGTCTGGAGGGATGGTGCAATCCCTAAAGACTGGAAGGATGCAATTATTCTTCCTCTATATAAAGGAAAAGGAGCCAGAACAATGTGTGGTAACTACAGAGGTATTGCTCTACTATCAGCTGCTGGTAAGGTTCTGGTAAATATTCTTCTTGCCCGTCTGAATGGGTGTCTCGTAAATGATGTCCTATCTGAATCTCAATGTGGCTTCCGATCTGGTAGAGGGACAATGGATATGATTTTCACAGCAAGACAGATGCATGAGAAGTGCTATGAGCAGAATATGGATCTTGTCCAGGTATTCATTGATTTAGCTAAGGCCTTAGATACCGTAAATAGGGCCTTTCTATGGAAAATACTTGGCAAACTTGGATGTCCGGATCACTTTGTATCTATAATTAAATCATTTCATGATGGGATGGAGGCTTAGGTCAATGTTGGTGGTGCCATGGTGGGACCCATTCCTGTAGAGAATGGTGTCAAGCAGGGTGACATCCTTGCCCCAACTCTCTTTTCTTTGTACTTTGCTGCTACTTTTACTCATGCTTTTGCTAAAGTTAGCTCTCTGGGAATATATGTCAGATGTCTATCTTCTGGCCGCCTCTTTAATTTTCGCCAATTTGCTGCCAATTCAAAGGTTTTCCAGACTATTATTCGTGACCTCCTTTATGCAGATGACTGTGACTTAGTCACTCATACAGTAGATGACATGCAAATAATCATGAATTGCATTTCTGCTTCTTGCAGAGCATTTGGACTCAGCATTAGCCTGGACAAGACTGTTGTAATGTTCCAGCCTGCACCAGGAAATCCATATATAGAACCAGCTATCTTCGTTGAAGGAACAATTCTGAAGGTAGTAGACAAGTAGTCTATCTGGGCAGCACATTCAGCCGTTCTTGCTCCCTGGATGAGGAACTATCTTTCAGGTTGCAGAGAGCAACTAATTCCTTCCAGTCTCTTCAGTCTCGTGTCTGGTACCAACATGGCATCGCAAGGAGAACAAAAGTTGCTGTGTACCGTACTTATGTACTGACATCGCTTCTCTACTCATGTGAGATATGGACTCTGTACAAGCGTCAGGTAAGGGTCCTTGAACGTTTCCATCAGAGATGTCTCAGACACATTCTCAATGTTAGCTGGACCTCAAAAGCTTCAGACACACAGATCCTGAGGACAGCTGATATCTTGAGTATTGAAGCGGTGGTGCACAAGCACCGGTTGCGTTGGACTGGACACCTTATTCGAATGAAGGATAGAAGGATTCCTAAGCAGATGCTCTATGGAGAACTTGTGAATGGAAGGAGACTCCGGCAGAAACCAAGACTGCGATTTAAGGACTGTGTCAAGTCCTCATTAAAGGCCTGTGATATGCAGGACACTGACTGGGAGAGCAATACCTGTCATCGCCACAGATGGAGGAAGCAGATGGAGGACACTTTTGAGAGAGCACGTATCCAGCATGAAGAACTTAAGCGAGCTGCGCGAAAGCGCACGGCTCGTATAGTGAATGGGGAAAGTTTGGTCTGCAAAGTTTGCAGTCGTGTATGCTTGTCAAGAGCAGGGCTCATTAGCCACCAACGGAGCCACAAATGCAAAATATAAGTTAGTCCTCGTAGAGCGCACAATGTTCCTGAAGGTCGGCAATGGTTTTCTTCGGTCACGAGTGGACGGTCATTATTATTATGTATTCGTATATATATATATATATATATATATATATATATATATATATATATATATATGCCCGCGCACCGTCTTTAGTCAATCAAAACGTACCCTAGGACTTATTCTTTGGAATGCTAGTACTCATTCTAACCGTTACGTTACGGCAGCGTATGTGTGGACTGTGCTCAAACACGCACTAACACACATACGTCCGAACACACACACACACATAGATACATGCAAAGATGCACACTTGTAGGTATTTATGCTTTAAATATGTTGACTTTAAAACTTTGACATTCTGAAGAAATTAAATGAGTGTGTTTGTAAGCCAATATGTGTGTGTGCTTTAATTTCTGTGTCTGTGTTTGCGCGCACCTGTGTGACAGAGTGTTTCCGGTTCAATGTTTGTGCCTGAGCGTGTGTGTGTGAGTGAGTGAGTGAGTGAGTGAGTGTGTACATGTGTGTTTTCATTGCTAGGTGTGTGAGTTTGTAACTGTGTTTTCATTTCTGTGTGTGAGTATGTGTGATTATTTTCATTTCCGTGCGTGTGTGTGAGTGAATGTAATTATTTCTATGTGTTCGAGTGTGTGTGTTTGTGAGTGTGTAACTGTGTGTTTTCATTTCTGTGTTTGTGCGTGTGTGTGAGTGAGTGTTTTCATTTCTGTGTTGGAAATAGGTCAGATAGCAATATCAATCAGGATACGTTGAAGTGACCCCTGACCTGTTGGAGTTTGGTAATTTGGTGCACTACATTCATTGACAAGTGTTGATATGTGCGTGTGGAAAACTGGAAATGATCTTACGATCTCTTGTATTTTATTTTTGATCTGTTTTACAGATCCAGGTACTGTGTGCGCATACGTTTGTGTGTGAGTGAATGTATTTATTTCTATGTGTTCGAGTGTGTGCGTTTGTGTTCCTCCTACTACTACTACAGTCTACCTATCTCTCTCTCTCTCTCTCTACCACCACCACTATCATTCGTACACTGTAACCGCTCACCACCACTCCCACCATCATTATACAGTCGCTACCACCACCATCACCACCCCATCAGTAGAGTAACTTCTCCCCACCACTATCACCATCATCGGTACACCGGTATCTCCCGCCACCCCCACATCAGTTCTGAGTAACTTTCACCACCACCACAACAGTCACCATCACCACCCTCATCGGTACAGAGTGTTCTATCACGACATTATCTCTCACCACACCACAACACCGTCACCACCATCAGTACAGAGTGACTTCCTCTCACCACGACGCACTTTTTACCTTTTACTACCACCACCATCAGCAGCAGCTCTTAGTGCAATGTTTAAAAGCCATTATCAAACTCACTACAAGGATTATTATGTTGCTATCTCTTCCGCTCGTGTGTCCAAATGGTCACCCTGTCGTGGACTTAGGCCAGTTCCTTACCTCCACCTTGGACAATGAAAAGGTCAGTATATTACACATTTAAATACATATAAACATTGTAAACAATACGGTTTTAGTTTGTTTCCTTATGGTGCGTGGTTTTTGCTGAAATCCGCGTTGTCGATCATGTTTAAAACCCCTACTTCTACAGTCTTTACTGAACCAGTAGGTGGATTATGGGTGATCGGAGAGACGTTCCAACCGTGACCGATCGGAAAACTATGTCATCGATGTATATGGCTCTTTCTATACATATATATGACAATTTTTCCAAGGACAATGGTTAAAATTCAAACTTGTTTTATTTTATTGTTTTTTTTTAAATATATTTTACATGCGCAGGAGTGGCTGTGTGGTAAGTAGCTTGCTACCAACCACATGGTTCCGGGTTCAGTCCCACTGCGTGGCATCTTGGGCAAGTGTATTCTGCTATAGCCCCGGGCCGACCAATGCCTTGTGAGTGGATTTGGTAGACGGAAACTGAAAGAATCCTGTCGTATATATGTATATATGTATGTATGTGTGTGTGTCTGTGTTTGTTCCCCTAGCATTGCTTGACAACCGATGATGATGTGTTTACGTCCCCGTCACTTAGCGGTTCGGCAAAAGAGACCAATAGAATAAGTACTGGGCTTACAAAGAATAAGTCCCGGGATCGATTTACTCGACTAAAGGCGGTGCTCCAGCATGGCCGCAGTCAAATGATTGAAACAAGTAAAAGAGTAAAGAGTATGCATACATATATAATACATATGTTTATTTACACATGCTCATATGTGCATGCATGTACATATTTATACACAAATATACACAACATACGGCACACACATACACAGACACGTGTACACATATATACATCTACACATATGTACATACGTATCAAACAATGTACGCTCGTACGGTTAGATATAACTGCATATATGTATTTTAGTACCATGCATTTCAACATTTATGCATGGATTACTACATGTAAATGAGAGAGAGAGAGAGGTGCTTATAGAATACTTGTTCTAAACGATTATCAAGAACACACACTCACACATGAATCATAAACTCCGTATTTTTGTACGTGTTCCGCAAAAAAAAAAACAGAAGAAAATAACCTGTAAATGTATCTATTTTACAATGGATTAATTTATAACCGAACAAATACGGAACTATAGCGGCTGAAAATTGGTGTCTGACTTTACGCAAAGCATTGTGGGATTGTTGTATGTTTTTCAATGGCGCCGGTCTGAATTTTTTATTGAATTTTCGTCTTTGAATGTTTGTCCTGCAGCTGACAATTTTGAAATAAGTAAGTAAGAAATTATTATTATTGTTATTGTTAATATCTAGAAAAAAATAAGTAAGAGTATTTGGTGACGATGTAAAGACAAAAGCTGAAGGAAGTCTGTTGTGTTCGAGGGCCTCGCTTTTCATTTTCTTTAGTGGCAAAATGTATAAAAAGTTTGGAGTTCAGATTCATAATTAAGATGTTGGTTAAAACGAAAGGTTATCTTTCGTTTCTAGTAGACCTTTCCGTCGATTTCCGTAAAAAACTTTTATTTTTTTTACATATGGGTTTGCGGGAACTTTTGAAGTAATGAGAGCGAAAGAGACTAAGAGGAAGCGATTGTATGAGGAGGGAATTTCTTTTTGAAGTTACCGCGAATGGGAAGCTTTGATGTACATGTGTGTGTGTGTGTGTGTTTGATGGGGTGTGGGGCACAGAAAGTATGTTGTGTAAGTGAAGTGCTTCTGTTAGTGTGTGTGAAGAGACAGAGAGAGATAACTGAAATTTTTTACTCGGTGTATGTGTATATGTATGTATGCATGTATGTGTGTGTGTGTGTGTGTGTGGTGTTGTGTATCTATCTATGTATGTGTTGTGTGTGTTGTATGTATGGCCGATTCAGTGTTTACATTATTTCGAGTTAAAACGAGAGATTACCTTTGCCTGTTATGTAACGGTCTACTATGTAGAAAACAATGAGGTTGACTCAATGGAATAATGACATTGATCGAAATATAGACACATTTTTTTTATTTAATCGTTATACATGCCTTGTCGACTGCTATTGTGCAGCCTTAATGTCTCTGTTGATGTGACGATGGTGATATGGTAAGAAAAGACGGGAGAGTTATAAAATGAGGAGGAGATATTCTTCTCATGAGAAAGAGTTGCATGCAAAGGAAAAAAAAAAGTTAAGTCTATAGATGTGCACAGAAAACTGGGTGCAAGCATGCATATATATGCATGTAACATGAGAACATGTAAAAGTTTCCATTTGCATAATACTTGGCTGCTTGTCACTTCAAATAAAGAGTAGTGAACTGATATTAAAGCCAAAATTTTCCTTTCGCTACTATTAGGATGTTTTTCATTTTTACTTTCAGGGTTAAAAAATGAATGATTACACTTATGGTTTACATGCGAACTTTTGTTTATTTTATATCTTTCTATATGTTGGATATGCAAATTTCACGAAGCGGGGATAGACACAACTGTCTTCACCACAACCCACTTCAGATTACTCTACTAAACACAATACTTCTAATAAATATAAACTCTGAACAATGTCAACAACTTCCATGAACTCCCAATGACTCTCTTTGTCTCAACCAATATGCTAAT
Source organism: Octopus sinensis (assembly GCF_006345805.1). NCBI lineage: Eukaryota > Metazoa > Mollusca > Cephalopoda > Octopoda > Octopodidae > Octopus > Octopus sinensis. The sequence continues at coordinate 508,300 of NC_043025.1, forward strand.
TTTTTTATAAGAGTTTTGCTAGTCCATTCTTCCAATCCCATAGGGGTGCCAATGACTCTCACCACAACAGTTTATACATGTAGACTTTTCTTTATACATGTAGATTTTACCAAGCAAGTAGCCCATGCGAAGCTTCAACTATATGTAAGTACATAATTTTTTTGTTAAATTAAGTTTTCTGTTAGTTAACCATAGCTGTTTGTAAATTGAACAACTGTTTCTCTGTGTATATTGAACAATTTCCATAAGACATATATGTTTGCAAATGTAAAATATGTTTGTTTCCCAATACCATGGTTTAGGGTCTAGTTCTACTGTGTGTCATTTTGGGCAAGAGTCTTCGACTATAGGTAGGGACCAACAAATGCATTTTTAGTGAAAGTGGTTGATGGGAACTATATGATGCTTATTGCATGTGTGTGTATACACCATATCAATTATGTGATGCATGTTATAGGTAACTGTTGACAAAAGTGCAAAATACTCATTGAAAAATCAAAATAATTTAGAGTAATGTCAAGAAGGGATGTGGAATGGATAGTGAAGGTGTCCCCCAGTATTGCAGCCTGGGCCTATGTGTCATCTTGCTACTGCAAGAGAGTACAGACCATTGAATGTTTGTGAAATATTGGCATCTAAGATTATGAACTCTTTGGATTTACTGATTACCTTGATGTCAGTGAGATTGCCATTGTCAAACAAGAGATTTGTTACCTTAGTAAGTGTCTACCCTCCAACCATGTGTTCCTCTGAAGAGAAAAAAGGACTAATATTTATCTTTCATGAAAAAAGCTTCTGTGCAGTATTCTTTCTGCTTATAAAATCTTCATACTTGGTGATTTCAGAGATAAAAAAATTGGGATATAATTGGGAAACATGAAGCCAGAAAATGCAATAGTAATGGCTTGTTTAGTACTGCAAATGTGTTCGATTTTGCATATACTGGGTAACTGTCAATCTCCTAGTGTGGAGCATGCTGTATTTGAGCACCAAATGTGTGGGTGTATTTATGTGATCAAGATGAAAGGCAATTAGGTCTCTCATTAATTTCTGTTTGGTGAGTTGGCCCTGAGGAAAAATCTAGGCAACAAATGAAATTAAGGCATGAATGCATTAGAGACACTTAGAGGATCTAGATCAAATTAGAGACAGTGAAAACATCACAAGTTTTTGATGGAAAAAATTGTTTCATGTTGGAATGAGTGAATTTGAATGAATGTCAATAAAATCTTAGTGTGCATGAAAAGCTTGAGAGAGATTTTTGAAAAGGTCTTAATTTAATGTTTCCATTGTGTTTGCTTCAAAACTACATAGACATGACAGAATTAAATAGACATCCTTATAATTGTTAAAATTTATTTAAATTATTTATTAATTATTATAATGTGAATATCTAATATTTAGTAGACAGGCTCCTTGCATTTTTGAATGCAAGGACCCTAGCAGGCATGCTACTGATCTGATGAATATTCTCTTCATGATTTTCTTGCCAAGTTTCTTGCAGTAATATCAAAAATCTGGCTTTAAGGATGCTTTCTTTTTCTTTTTAGGAAGTATCCCATCCATCATGCCTCAGATGTGTTCAGTAGGGTTCATATCTGGTGATTGGCTTAGCTATGGAAGCTTTTTAATGCCATTCTCTTCCAACCAATCCTGGGTCTTTTAGTTGTGCAAGAAAGCCCTATCTTCCATAAATAGTGTTATTTAATCATTTTACTCCTGGAGGTTATAGGAAGAAGATTTTTCTATAATATGGACACATATTTATCTGAGTTTATGTATCCCTCACATTCCACCATTTCTGATTGACTATTGCTCCAAACTGCTCTCTAGACCATCACATGTTTCATTGTTGGCTGCAATATATTCACGTGAAAATATTGGTGACTGATTCTCCAGACCCACATTCGACCAGTGTCAGAAAATACAGCAAATCTGGATTCATCAGAGAATTTGACTGTGTCCCAAAGTGCTAGTGACCTCTCTACCATCTCACTTGTCCAATCTTTTCTCCATTTGATATTGGCTGGTCGAAGCAGTGTCTTCTTTCTTGCTGCTCTGCCATAATAGCCAATTTTGCGGAGATAACTGACAGCTATTCTGGGACTGACATCAACTTATTCTGCTATATTGGAGGCCTTGCAATGAGGATTATCTTACACACTTCTCTTAAGAAAGCAAAGTGTTCTGTCAGAGGGCCTTAGTCTACCTGGGTAAGGTGATATGGACTACTTTCCCGTTTAGTGAATTGAAAAATTACTCTATTTACTGTAGAAAGTAGAATCACAATGTTTTCTGTGGTTTTAGGCTAAGTCAGCCTTGAAATAGGCGCAGCATATGGCCTCTTTGTAAATTGGACATTTTTAAGGCTTCTTTTGTACATGGCATGATTAAACAGTTACATATAGAACCTGAAACATATAAATGTCAATTAATAAAAAAAATAAAACCTCTTCAAGTTATAATAACAATGTGTTAATGGGTATTTTTACTTTTTTTTTGTCATGTTTGTGTACAAATGTATCATTTGTTAGAACTGCACTTTGAAAGAAAAAAGAAACCTTTAGTAGAAAATTATCATTAGCTACGACAATGTTACCCAACTATTAAATCTTATATTTTTCAAACTCATGCTAGGATGGAAAAATGAACGTAGATATGAGACTTATTTTTACACATGTATTGATGCATATAAAACATGAAATTATGTTGTCTACATACTTAAATACTTGCAATTAATTCATTGTAAGAACATAGAATTTTGACAGGTTTTCTTGAGTTGTTGCTCATCTACAATAATCTGATAAGTTTGAGGTTATTGTTGGTTGCATAAGATTGTCATTGAATTTTCTCTCTCCAGAAATATCTAATCATTATCCATACTAGCATGGGTTGTGTGTGTCATGTTGATATCTGTTTCAGTTTAATTCCCTCTGCAATAGTTTCTTTTTTTGTGTTTATGCAATATGGTACTCTCATAAATACAGTTGTCTCTTGCCTTACACAGTATTCTGTTTCTTAGTTCACTTTTGCACAATTTTGCTCATTTTCCTCTATTTGTTTCTTTTTGTTTTTACAATATAGAAGTAGTACTTGCTTCAGTTTCTCATTATATTTTGTTAAATATTTTTGAATTTGAAATATTAAAATTGATTTCACTGGAAATGAAAATTCAATGTATAAAATTAACTTTAAACTAGATGTTCAGCATCAAATGCAAAAGTTTTACAAAAGAATTGTCCTCATCATCATCATCATCATTTAATGTCCATTTTCTATGCTGGCTTGGGTTGGACAGTTTCATCAGGGCTGTAAGCTGAGGTCTGCAGCAGACTCCAGTCTTGATTTGTCATTGTTTCTATGGCTGGATGCCCTTCTTAACATCAAGCACTCCATGAGTGTTGTGGGCAGGGGTTGTGAAAAATTAATTGATGGAAATTAATTACAATATATTGTCTTCTAAGGCACGGCATGTCATGAAAGGTGTCAGTCATTAGTCATTGCCTTTATAAGTTCCAACAGTCAAAGATCATGCATTACCACCTTGTCCAATGCCTTCTTATGTCTACTTCTTCTGCCATGTAGCATAGTTGTCTGCACAGGTATAATAAATCTGGCTTTCACTCTGAAGGAGAGACCCTTAGTTACTAAACAGAGGAAGGAGCTCTCTGAATTTGCTCAGCCTATTTTTATTCTTGCAGCCTCACTCTTGGTTCATCCCACCTCTGCTACTACTGACTTTGTTGCTCAACAATCTTTATCGTACTCCTCTGGTATTTGATGAAGCCCATTTTCTGTACACTTTTAGTGTTTACTGTACATGTGCACCTTCCACATGCAAAAAATATTTTCCCAGTTTACCTTCCTCTGATATTGCTACACCTATTATGTGTTATACAGAGTACATCTACCTACCTGTTTCCTTCATATTGAGGATGGCCATGTACCTGAAGGGCTTTACGATTTATCTGTTTTCCTACTTACTAAGACTTTGTGTTAGGGTTGGGTAGGTTAATTCTGTGACCTTTCAATTCTAGACCTTGCTTCCGTACGCACAATTTGTTCTCTAGTTCTGGTAGTGATTTAGCTATAAGAAGAAGCTCATTAGTAAATAAGTGTGAAAACTCTTTGCTTTCACAAACACTTTATGTACACTGATTGAAGCAATGAAAAAGAAGGTCCTCGGTATACCTGAAACGTGAAGGAAAATATTTGAATAATGAAACGAATAATGTATGGCTAATTGAATGTAATGTAATAAATGATAATATATGAGTGTTCAGTTGTCATCCTCTATGCCCTCCCCAATTCCTTTGAGAGAAGCAAAGAAGACTAATAATATGTATTAAATGATTAACGAAAATAATAATTAGTGCAAGAGACCCTTAATCAATATTGACGGTGTGACGATCAAGGAGCAACGTGTCAGTTGTGCATCAGCTTTTGTGTCAGTCTTTGCGAGTCTGGCAGAGCGACAAACAGGACAATTGCTGGATGGAGGATAAACTGCATCAGGCAAGGGTCACTTTTGGAAAGCAGGGGTTTCAAGGGGTGTTGGGGTATGACCACTTGTGGTAAAGGTGGGGTAAGTTGGCGTGGCTCTGTGGGTAGGCGGTGAGATGCATTTTCTGGTCATGGTAATTTTGGAGTTGGGAAGTGGGCATTGGTGTTGCAGCTGCATGAGGTGCTGTTAAAGTCGGTTGAGAAGGTAGTCTCATCACTGGTGTTGGCGTAGGGAACGCATGTGGTCCAGACACCATGAGCAGTGGGCCATGGGGAAGAAGCAGTAGATACTTCCAGAGAATTTTGTTGCACAGTGTGACTTGGCCTGATCCATCCACTCTCAACATGTACAGATCGAAATGACGTACATCTAAATGGCACCAGTTTTCCCCCATTTGTAGGATTGGGTCAAACTTGGCTCTGGATTAGGACATAGTTCGAAAGAAGTGAGCATGTGTGTTTTGACAACCGTTCAGTAGCACTCATGTTTGTTTACGCAGGTCTTCTTTTCAATAAGTCATAGTTTCATGCCATGTGGAATGTAGCTTGTACTTGCCGGGATGGATGGGAATAAAGTATTGTATAGGGCTGCCAAAGATGCACATGGCTGGGGACAAGTGTGTGTCCCAGTCAGGTGTATTTCTTTATTGTAGCATTGTGCACTGGAAACTGTCAGTGCTAAGGAAGCCATTGGTGTCAGTGTTGTCTGTAACGAGGCCCTTTATTGTCTCAATACCGACTTTGGCGCGGCAGTTGTCATGGGGAAATGCAATGGCGGTGATTCTCCCCAATTGTGGAAGAAGGTACAATGTCAGCTCATAGCTGATAGGGCAGTGTTAAGTGCCTGTGCGCCATTTGATGCTCCTTTAAGATGGTTTTCCAGACCTGTTAGGACATACCACCATTGTCTGTCACCAATTGACAGATGTACCAATGGGAATAGGCTTGATAACTTCAAGTGGAACATTCCGGTCGAGACCTGCTTTTACTTCCTCTTGCCAATGAACCAGGACTGGTATGGGCGTATGGTGGGCGACTGGTTTAGCATTAAGCGGATCGGTTGGTCAGACATCTTGGAGAATTGCCGATGGTTGCAGACGTTGAATGTGCTGGAGCTGTAGTATTGTAGCAGCTACTTCCTCAGGCGACAACGTTTTTCCTCAGTGGCTGGGAATGGTAGTGTAGTTGGAGGAGGGGGGTATTTGTTGTAGGTGGCAGGTGCATACATTCTGTGTCATTGTTGCAGATGATCGATGAGGCTTGTCAGTACTCTCTCCCATGGATTGTTTACAGGCCAACTCATGGCACAATCAGTGCAGGACAGGTACGTTGGTCATACTGACTCGCTTTTTGTCATAAATAAGTCTGACAACTGTTTGCTTTCACCAATATTTTACGCAGTCTGAAGCAATGAGTAAAGGGTCTTCAGTATACCTGAAATGTGAAGGGAAAGATGATGGATAATAAAATGAATAATATATGGCGAATTGAATGTAATGTAATAAATTGTAATATATGTGTGTTTAGTTGTAATCCTGTAATCAGCATAGAGGAGTTGCTAGGGTCTGCCTGTATTATATTTATCTGTTATTACCTGAATGATTATGATACCAACAAAAGTCAAGTACATAGGTTTATACTTGGTTAGGTACTTCTCCTGGGGTTTCTTACCAGAAATATATCATGACTGGTGTTTCTTCCTGATACAAAACCAAATTGCATCTCATCTAGATTAAGTCTTTTCCTAATAAGTTGGGCTATGATCCTCTCCGTGATTTTCATCATCTGAAGAATTAGTGCCAGTGCAAGCACTTTATTTTTAAAGCACACATCAGGCATATGTTAACATATTAGCAATGAGAAAGCGCTCTAATCGATGTCTACCTATATACATACATATATGCAGGGTAGCCATGTACTTTCTCTACAGCGACACACCTCTGCCTGTCTCTCTATCATACTACAGGTTAGGATGAAGCCACCTCTCTCACTACTAGCAGTCCACTCATCCTTGAAATTTACTTTTTAATTTTACTAGTGTCAGTGTTACCAAAACTTTTCTCAGACATAGAAACCATGTGAAAACAGACATTAGATGTACGTGTAGTAATTCATCTCAGATAGTGTGAAATAGTCCAACCCATGACAACATGAAAAACGAATGTTAAATGATGATGACACACATACACGTTAATTGTATTTCTTATATTAATTTCAATAATTAATTTGTTTCTATTTATAAATAAAAACAATTGATTTCGCATCAGAATGATTAGTTTGATGACTTGTGGAAGCAATGTACTGTGTAAATGTAAGGACAACTGTATTTATTAAACAAGTGTATATCATGATTCGACGACAGATAAAACTTGACTTTCAAATGTTGGTTGATATTTTGCTTGTTGTTTGCATATCATGCCTTGTATTATAGATCCCAAATGGCCAAAGGTAAGTGGTCTTTCTTATTTTGGTGTGGGTTTACTGTTAGGATTGGTTTTCAGAGTTTAGTCTATATTAGGGTCAGCTTGAGGATTTGTGAAGGTTTTTTAGAGAGAATAGTCAAGTAAGAGATCAAAGTTTGAACTAGAGGTTGGGATTTGGGGTGATGAGGAGAGTAGAGATGAACAGGTTTATTTATAGTGTTGATGACTGTTTTATATCGGGTTTAGCATTGAAAAGCAGGGATGGGGGCTGGGTGCTTGGATAAGATGCGGATGTCAGGTTGATCCAAGTTATCTCCATGGTGGTCTTTGGCATGTTGGTAGAGTATAGAAGACTGTTTTCTGTCGTCAAGTTGTCTTAAATGTTCATTTATCCGTTCCGCAATGCTCTTAGACGTCTCTTCTATGTACATCATGTTCATGTCCTTACAAGCACCTTCTATGCATCTTATATTGTAAACTACATTTCGAGTTCTACAGTTAATACCAGGGCTAATTCTACATGCCATGCAGTTATCATTGTGCATATGGTATTCTTAAACGGGCATGTCCTTCATAATTGTGACCTGACGGAGTTCCTTGGCTTTTCAACAATTTTAATGTTGAGTTTGGTCTCTTTCAGAGCTTTTCTAAATCTACGGGCTATCTCCATGGGCTCTGGCCTCTACTAATATCACTCCTTGAATTTTTACTGGTGAATGTGTATTTAATAATAAGGCACTAAAAGAGAAAGACTATCCCCAGACACAACAGAATATACACTGTTTTCGCTAATTACTCTTTCACTCACTTTTGCTACTTTCAGTTATTTGACTGCGGCCATGTTGGAGCACCGCCTTCAGTCAAAGAAATAGAGCCCAGGACCTATTCTCTTTTGCCGAACCGTTCAGTTACGGGTGCGTGAAAACAGCAGCATCGTTTGTCAAGCACTGTTCGATGGATAAAGAGGCATACAAACGTATATGTTATATATATATATATATGTATGTATGTATATATGTATATATATATATGTATACACACACGATGGGCTTCATTTAGTTTCCGTCTACGAAATCTATTCACAAGGCTTTGGTCACCCCGAGGCTAGAGTTGAAGACACTTGTCCAAGGTTCCACGCAGTGGGACTGAACCCAGAACACAGTGGTTCGTAAGCAAGCTACTTATCACAAAGCCGCTCCTACGCCTAGCAGTATATATATATATATATATATATATATATATATTATATATATATTTATCTATTTATAAAACTGAAATGCGAAAAGTTTGTTTGTTTGTTTGTCTGGGAACGGTTTAAAGACCACTACATCCCGTCGGATTGACTCCAAATTTACGGTTCGTGATCAATCATTCTCACAGAAATGCGTGCACAAACAGACACAGAATGTCATGGTTTAAAGGTCAACATGTTTAAAACATAAATAGCTACGAGTTTGCGTATATGCATGTATCTATGTGCATGAGTGCGGACGTGTTTTTCAGAATGTCTCAGTTTTAAAGTCAACATATTTAAAACATAAATAGGTACGAGATTGCGTCTTTGCATGTATCTATATTCGTGGGTGTGGACGTGTGAGTGTTTGTGCGTGTGTGAGCACAGTCCACCTATACCCAAGCTGGTTGCATCGTCTCATAAGAAACAGCCGTGAAAGTTCCGGACCACATTAATGAACGCATTTGCATACAAACAATTAGGGCTCGACTTGAACTTGTCCGGTTAACAACAGTAGTGTCTGAATGGGAATTAGCTGCTTACCTAACAAATGTTTCCGAGTTCAGTCCCACTGGGTGGCATGTTGGGCAAATGTCTTCTACTATAGTCTCGGGACGACCAAAGCCTTGTGAGTGGATTTGGGAGACGGAACTAAAAAAAGACTGTCGTATGTATATATATATATATATATTATATATATGTAGCAGTAAGAGTGGCTATGTAGCTTGCTTTCCAACACGGTGTTTCTGGTTCAGTCCAACTGCGTGGCCCCATGGGCAAGTGTCTTCCAATATAGCCTCAGACAGACCAACGTTTCTGAGTAGATTTTGTACACCGAAACAGAAAGTAGCCCGTGGTATATAGATAGGTTATATATATATATATATATATATATAATATATATATATATATATACCGGAGTAAACACATAAATGTGAAACAAGGTGGAAAAAAGAGTACTGAATTTTCTGCTGCTTAAAATAAAGTATATATATATATATATATATATATATATATATACATATACATATATATATTATAGAGAGAGAGAGAGAGACATAGGTATATATTGATAGATATATGTATATACATATAGATATTTAAACATATATGGGATGGCCATAATGGGACATCCGACTCACTAGAGAGAGCAGTTATCTTGCTCATTATAATTTATTAAAAGTAATATAATTATATGTAAGGAAAGTAACTCTGGAAGATGTTATCTAGTTATCTCCCTTCCGAGAGTTAATTTCCCTTCATATTTTTTTATTGTTAATTTATAATATTCAAGAGAAGTAACTGTAGAAGATACTTTGTAGTTATCTCCCTTAAGTATGTAGTTATCGTAATATACACTTTGTCGCTCTTAGACTATTTCAGTTATTTCACTGTGACCATGGTGGAGCACCGCCTTTAGTGAAGCAAATCAACCCCAGGAATTATTCTTTGTATGCCTATTACTTAATGCATAGGTCTCTTTTGCAGAACCGATAAGTTACGGGGACGTAATGTTCGATATACTGATTTAGTAGGTATTTATTTATTGTAAGAATTTCAATTATCATAAATTATGGGCTAGGAAAAATACTAGAAACTTTTTTGATATACCTATTGGGGCTCCTTGTGTGTGTGGGACTGTTTTTATTTATGTGAGTGTGGGTATTTTAATTTCAGTGTTTGTGTGTGAGAGTGTTTTTATTTCTGCATGCGCGAGTGTGTGAGCGACTGAGTGTTTCTTTGTTTTGTGTGTGTGCGACACTTACAACTACAACAAACACTTTGACCATTTGTAGATACCCACATTTGAGATCACTAAATACTAAATCAAAATAAGTTTAATTTATTGCACATTTATATATATACACGCACACACACACACACACACATGTATGTGTTTGTGTATTTATATGTCGTATATTGCGTCGTATATATATATATGAATATACCAACACACGTATATGTAGTATCTAAAAAAAAAAAGAAACTGTAAGGGATGGAATGGGAGTTATTTCCGTTTTATTAAGAAAACTTGCATCTGTATGTGTGATAGTACGTGCGTGCGTGCATTCTCGTGTGCCCTTCGAGTGCAAACCACACACACACACACACACACACATTTAAATATATGTACGACGAGATTCTGTCAGTTTTGTTCCACTAAATCCCATCACAAGGATTAGCTAGGCCCTGGGCTACAATAGTAGACAATTGCAAGAAGATGACAGGCAGTCGGAATGAACCCGAAACCATGTGGTTCGTAAGCAAACTACTTACAACATAGCCATTCATACGTCGATATTCATGTATACGACGGCTATTTCAGTTTCCCTCTACAAACTCCACTCAGAAAACATTGGTCGGCCCTAGGCTATAGTCGAATACACTTGCTAAAGGTGCAACGCTGTTGGTTTGAACTCAGCACATTGCGGTTCGTGAGCAATCATTCTCGCTGAAATGCGCGCACAAACAGACACAGAATGTCACGGTTTAAGGTCAACATGTTTAAAACATAAATAGCTACGAGTTTGCGTATATGGATGTATCTTTGTGCCTGGGTGCGGACGTGTGTTTCCAGAATGTCTCAGTTTTAAGGTCAACATATTTAAAACATAAATAGGTACGAGATTGCGTCTTTGCATGTATCTATATTCGTGGGTGGACGTGTGAGAGTTTTTGTGCGTGTGTGAGCACAGTCCACCTATACCCAAGCTGGTTGCATTGTCTCCATAAGAACCAGCCATGAAAGTTCCGGACCACATTATGAACTCATTTGCATACAAACAATTAGGGTCTCCCTTGACTTGTCCGGTTAACAACATAGTGTCTGAATGGGAATTAGCTTGCTTACCTAACAATGTTTTCCGTGTTCAGTCCACTGGGTGGCATGTTGGGCAAATGTCTTCTACTATAGTCTCGGGACGATCAAAGCCTTGTGAGTGGATTTGGGAGACGGAAACTAAAAGAAGACTGTCGTATGTATATATATATATATATTATATATGTAGCAGAAGAGTGGCTGTAGCTTCTTGCTTTCCAAACACGGTGTTTCTGGTTCTGTCCAACTATGTGGCCCCATGGGCAAGTGTCTTCCAATATAGCCTCGGACAGACCAACGTTTCTGAGTAGATTTGGTACACCCGAACAGAAAGTAGCCCGTGGTATATAGATAGGTGTGTGTATATATATATATATATATATAATGTATCTGTATATATATATATATTGCCATGTCTGAATAATATATTCGAAAGTTACTTCCTCTTGCTCATTATAATTTATTAAAAGTAATATAATTGTATGTAAGGAAAGTAACTCTGGAAGATGTTATGTAGTTATCTCCCTTCCGCGAGTTAATCTCCCTTCATATTTTTTATTGTTAAATTATATATTCAAGGGAAGTAACTGTAGAAGATACTTTGTAATTATCTCCCTTAGACTGTTTCAGTTATTTCACTGTGACCATTGTGGAGCACTGCCTTTAGTGAAGCAAATCAACCCCAGGATTATTCTTTGTATGCCTATTACTTATGTATAGGTCTCTTTTGCAGAACCGATAAGTTACGGGGACGTAATGTTCGATATACTGATTTAGTAGGTATTTATTCATTGTAAGAATTTCAATTATCATAAATTATGGGCTAGGAAAAATACTAGAAACTTTTTGATATACCTATTGGGGCTCCCTGTGTGTGTGGGACTGTTTTTATTTATATGAGTGTGGGTATTTTCATTTCAGTGTTTGTGTGTGAGAGTTTTTTATATTTCTGCGTGCGCGAGTGTGAGCGACTGAGTGTTTCTATTGTTTGTGTGTGTGCGACACTTACAACTACAACAAACACTTTGACCATTTGTAAGATACCTACATTTGAGATCACTAAATACTAAATCAATTATTGCACATTTATATATATACACGCACACACACACACACACATATGTATGTGTTTGTGTATTTATATGTCGTATATTGCGTCGTATATATATATATATATATATATATATTTATATATTTATATATATACACATACAGATATATGTGAATATACCAACACACGTATATGTAGTATCTAAAACAAAAAAGAAACTGTAAGGGATGGAATGGGAGTTCTTTCCGTTTTATTAAGAAAACTTGCATCTGTATGTGTGATAGTACGTGCGTCCGTGCATTCTCGTGTGCCCTTCGAGTGCAAACAAACACAACACACACACACACACACATTTAAACATATGTACGACGAGATTCTGTCAGTTTTTCTTCCACTAAATCCCATCACAAGGATTAGCTAGGCCCTGGGCATTGCAGAGAGGACGGCAGTGGGAATGAACCCGAACCATGTGGTTCGTAAGCAAACTACTTAGAACATAGCCATTCACACGTCGATATTCATGTATACGACGGCTTCTTTCAGTTTCCCTCTACAAACTCCACTCAGAATACATTGGTCGGCCCTAGGCTATAGTCGAATACACTTGCCGAAGGTGCAACGCTGTTGGTTTGAACTCAGCACATTGCGGTTCGTGAGCAATCATTCTCACAGAAATGCGCGCACAACAGACACAGAATGTCACGGTTTAAAGGTCACACATGTTTAAAACATAAATAGCTACGAGTTTGCGTATATGCATTCTATGTTGCATGAGTGCGGACGTCTGTTTCCAGAATGTCTCAGTTTTAAGGTCAACATATTTAAAACATAAATAGGTACGAGATTGCGTCTTTGCATGTATCTATATTCGTGGGTGTGGACGTGTGAGTGTTTGTGCGTGTGTGAGCACAGTCCACCTATACCCAAGCTGGTTGCATTGTCTCATAAGAACCAGCCGTGAAAGTTCCGGATCACATTAATGAACTCATTTGCATACAAACAATTAGGTCTCGCCTTGACTTGTCCGGTTAACAAACAGTAGTGTGAATGGGAATTAGCTTGCTTACCTAACAAATGTTTTCGAGTTCAGTCCCACTGGGTGGCATGTTGGGCAAATGTCTTCTACTATAGTCTCTGGCCGACCAAAGCCTTGTGAGTGGATTTGGGAGACGGAAACTAAAGAAGAATGTCGTATGTATATAATATATATATATATATATATATATATATATATATATATATATATATACATGTATATGTAGCATTAAAAGTGGCTACGTAGGTTGCTTTGCAAACACGGTGTTTCTGGTTCTGTCCAACTACGTGGCCCCATGGGCAAGTGTCTTCCAATATAGCCTCGGACAGACCAACAATTAGGTCTCGCCTTGAACTTGTCCGGTTAACAAACAGTAGTGTCTGAATGATAATTAGCTTGCTTACCTAACAAATGTTTTCGAGTTCAGTCCCACTGGGTGGCATGTTGGGCAAATGTCTTCTACTATAGTCTCGGGCCGACCAAAGCCTTGTGAGTGGATTTGGGAGACGGAAACTAAAAGAAGACTGTCGTATGTATATATATGTATATATATAATATATATATTTATATATATATATAATGTAGCAGTAAGAGTGGCTACTTAGCTTGCTTTCCAAACACGGTGTTTCTGGTTCAGTCCAACTACGTGGCCCCATGGGCAAGTGTCTTCCAATATAGCCACGGACAGACCAACGTTTCTGAGTAGATTTGGTACACCGAAACAGAAAGTAGCCCGTTGTATATAGATAGGTGTGTGTGTGTGTGTGTGTATGTATGTATATATATATATAATATATATATATATATATATATATTATATATATAGATAGAGAGAGAGAGAGAGAGACATAGGTATATATTGACAGATATATGTATATACGTATAGATATTAAACATATATGGGATGGCCGTATGGGACATCCGACTCACTAGAGAGAGCATTAAACTCCAAAAAATCGTAAAATCTATGTCATGTCTGAATAATATATTCGAAAGTTACTTCCTCTTGCTCATTATAATTTATTAAAAGTAATATATATGTAAGGAAAGTAACTCTGGAAGATGTTATCTAGTTATCTCCCTTCCGAGAGTTAATATCCTAAAATATTTTATTATTGTTGAAATATAATATTCAAGGGAAGTAACTGTAGAAGATACTCTGTAGTTATCTCCCTTAGACTGTTTCAGTTATTTCACTGTGACCATTGTGGAGCACCGCCTTTAGTGAAGCAAATCAACCCCAGCAATTATTCTTTGTATGCCTATTACTTAACGTATAGGTCTTTTTGCAGAACCGATAAGTTACGGGGACGTAATGTTCGATGTACTGATTTAGTAGGTATTTATTTATTGTAAGAACTTCAATTATTATAAATTATGGGCTAGGAAAAATACTAGAAACTTTTTTGATATACCTATTGGGGCTCCTTGTGTGTGTGGGACTGTTTTTATTTATATGAGTGTGGGTATTTTTCATTCAGTGTTTGTGTGTGAGAGTGTTTTTTTATTCTGTGTGTGAGGCGACTGAGTGTTCTATTTGTTTGTGTGTGTGCGACACTTACAAATGCAACAAGCACTTTGACCATTTGTAAGATACCCACATTTGAGATCACTAACTACTAAATCAAAATAAGTTCAATTTATTGCACCTTTAGTGACCAGATATTGCTCATATTTTTCCCATGTGTCGTCAATGTATTAATTTCACAAGTGGATAAAAGAAATTCTCATACTGGCGTGGAGGGGGCTGATATTCTAACTGCGACTGCATCTCCCTGTATTTCAGCGGCTCGGCAGAAAAGAATAAGTTAGAATAAATACTAGGCTTAGAAAGAATAAGTGCTGCTGACGATGTGCTCGAAGAAGATAGATTGGTATATATATATATATATATATTTATAAAGATATATCAGATATATATAAACTTAGATATGTTTCGACCAAAGATTGGTCCAGGCCATGTCTAACTTAATAGCACCACCTGATAGGATTATTCGAATCCTGTTTAAGTCAAGTTTTGTTCAAGTAGTGAGTTCTTGTTGGGTGAGTTGTATCCAGTTTTGTTCAAGTAGTGAGTTCTTGTTGGGTGAGTTGTATCCAGTTTTGTTCAAGTAGTGAGTTCTTGTTGGGTGACTTGTATCCAATTATGGGTGGCTTATCTGGTATTCTTTGAAGGAATCTATCCAGACTCTGTTTAAAGTTGATGGGATCCTTTTCCTCTTTGATCTCTCTCGGGACTGTTAAATAGGGCAGGGCCATTTGAGGAAAAGAAATTATGTTGCAGTGTACATGTATGTTGTGATCTTGAATTGGGCAGGGGACGTATAGCCCGTGGTCCAAGTCTTGGATGAACCTTGAAGCTAATGTTTAGGTCGTTTGGGCATAATTGGCGGTATATTTTCCACATCGTACAAATGATGTACCGCTCACGCTGGAGGGAGTAAAGTTTCAAGGCTTTAAGGCAATCCCAATAATCGAGAGCAGCCATGCCTTCAATTCGTTTAGTGAGTGCCCTCTGGGGTGACTCAATTCTGGAGATGTTTAGTCTTGTTTGAGGAGACCACAGTGGGCAGCAGTATTCAAGGTGTGGCCGTACAAAGGAGGAAAAAAGTGGTATGATGACACCTTGTTCTCTGGACCGGAAAGTTCTTAAGATCCAGGAACTCATCCTACGAGCTATATCGACCTTCTTGTTGATGTGTGCACTCCAACTGTGATGGTCATCAACAATTACACCCAGTTCTCTGATATTGTTAGAGGCTGTGAGCGGTTCCCCTGAAGGAAGAGAGTATGGCTGTTTTAGTGAGGAGTTTCTTCCAAAATGCATCAGCTCAAATTTCCCCTCGTTTAGTTGTATTTTGTTTCTGTTTGCCCATTGACTCACAGCATATAGATCAGACTGGAGTTGAGTTCGGTCTGCTTCTTCATTGACGATTTACTGGAGCTTGGTGTCATCAGCAAATATTTTCACTTTGCAGTAATGTACGACACTGGAAAGGTCGTTTATGTAGATTATGAAGAGTAGCGGACCCAAGACAGTCCCCTGGGGGTCACCGCTGGTGGTGACTTTTGCTGGGCTTGAGTGGACTCCATCAACTACAACATGTTGTGTTGTATTCGCCAGGAAATACTTGATCCAGTGTAGAACTTCAATGTGGTGTAAGAGCTGTGTTAGACAGTCCCTGCCACAGCGAAAGCCATGCTGTTTTGCATTTAGGAGTTTGTGGGTCTCCAGGAAGTCAGCCATCCTTGATCTTAACACTCTTTGAAACACTTTGATGATGTGGGAGGTGAGTGAGATTGGGCGATAGTTGAGTGCGAGGGATCTGTTTCCCTGTTTGAAAACCGGGATGACTGACTGGGATAGAAACTGTTTTGGTATATAACCTGCATCTAACGAATTTCTCCAGAGGTTGGTCAGTGGGACTGCAAGTTGGTGTTTACATTCCTTCAGGAGACTAACGGGGAATCCTATCAGGGCCTACAGCAGAGTAGTATTTGACCTCATTTATTGCTGCTACGATGTCAGTGGGAGTGAAGGTTATGTCTGCAATTTTGTGTTGGAAGTCAACTTCGTTCGCTTCTCTTACGTCAATATCAGTGGGAACACTAAAGACAGCAGTATTGTTTCTGCAATATATATATATATATAGAGAGAAACATGTATATACATATAGATATTTATATATATGTATATGTGTGTATGTTTCGGTGTCCCCAAAACCGCTTGACAACCAATGCCGGTGTTTTTTACACTCCATTAACTTATCCGTTCGGGAAAAGAAGACCAACAGAATAAATACTAGACTGACGTAGATAAAAGTCCTAGTGTCGATTAGCTCTAGAAAAGGCTGTGCTCTAGCAGTGGCACATTGAAATGACTAAACAAGGAAAAGAGTAAAAGTGTATGCGGTACATATGAACACTATATTGTAGAGTTAATTAGCTTCCATAATACATTTTGATAATAGTCATGTATTTAAATGTAAGGGAGGTAACTTTTGAAGATTTTTAAAGTTATCCCCCTTTGTAGAGTTACCCCCATTGAACTTTACAATTTGATAATACATAATAGTTATTTTATTAGATGTAAGGGAGGTGACTCTGAAAGATTTTTTAGTTATCTCCCTTTCTAGAGTTACTCCCCTTCTATATTATTATTAACTTATAACGTGAAGGTAAGTAACTCTGCGAAGGAAGATAACTCTAAATCTTCCCGAGTTCCCTTATATCTAATTAAATTACTTTTACTCTTATACTTGTTTCAGTCATTTGACTGCGGCCATGCTGGAGCACCACCTTTTAGTACTTATTCTATCGGTCTCTTTTTGTCGAACCGCTAAGTGACGGGGACCTAAATACACCAGCATCGGTTGTCAAGCAATGCTAGGGGGAAAAACACACACACATATACATATACATACGACAGGCTTCCTTCAGTTTCCGTCTACCAAATCCACTAACAAGGCATTGGTCGGCCCGGGGCTATAGCAGAAGACACTTGCCCAAGATGCCACGCAATTGGACTGAACCCGGAACTATGTGGTTGGTTAGCAAGCTACTTACCACTGCTTCGCCTATTATGTATTAAATTATATATTCTAGGGAAGTGACTCTAGAAAGGGAAATAGGTACAAGATTTTCCACAGTTACTTCCCTTACATGTAATTACATTACGATTGGGGTTGGGTTGGGTTGGGTTAGGGTTAGGGTTAGTTTCAGGGTCGGGGTTAGGGTTGGGGTTAGCCTCGTTCACACATCATGCGTCCATGGAAACAAGCCTCGTTCACACATCATGCGTCCATACAAACAAGCCTCGTTCACTCGTCATGCGTCCACACAAACAAGCCTCGGTTACCCATCATGCGTCCATACAAACAAGCCTCGTTCACACATCATGCGTCCATACATACACGCCTCGTACACACATCATGCGTCCACACAAACAAGCCTCGTTCACCCGTCATGCGTCCATACAAACAAGCCTCGTTCACCCGTCATGCGTCCATACAAACAAGCCTCGTTCACCCGTCATGCGTCTATACAAACAAGCCTCGTTCACCCGTCATGCGTCCATACAAACAAGCCTCGTTCACCCGTCATGCGTCCATACAAACAAGCCTCGTTCACCCGTCATGCGTCCATACAAACAAGTCTCGTTCACCCGTCATGCGTCCATACAAACAAGCCTCGTTCACACATCATGCGTCCATACAAACAAGCCTCGTTCACACGTCATGCGTCTATACAAACGAGCCTCGTTCACACATGCGTCCATACAAACAAGCCTCGTTAACACATCATGCGTCCATACAAACAAGCCTCGTTCACCCGTCATGCGTCCATACAAACAAGCCTCGTTCACCCGTCATGCGTCCATACAAAGAAGCATCGTTCACCCGTCATGCGTCCATACAAACAAGCCTCGTTCACCCGTCATGCGTCCATTCAAACAAGCCTCGTTCACACGTCATGCGTCCATACAAAGAAGCCTCGTTTACACGTCATGCGTCCATACAAAAAAGCCTCGTTCACACGTCATGCTTCCATACAAACAAGCCTCGTTCACACATCATGCGTCTATACAAACAAGCCTCGTTCACCCGTCATGCGTCTATACAAACAAGCCTGGTTCACCCGTCATGCGTCTATACAAACAAGCCTCGTTCACACATGCGTCTATACAAACAAGCCTCGTTCACCCGTCATGCGTCCATACAAACAATCCTCGTTCACCCGTAATGCGTCCATACAAACAATCCTCGTTCACCCGTAATGCGTCCATACAAACAAGCCTCGTTCACACATCATGCGTCAATACAAACAAGCCTCGTTCACACATCATGCGTCCATACAAACTAGCCTCGTTCACACATCATTCGTCCATACAAACAAGCCTCGTTCACACATCATTCGTCCATACAAACAAGCTTCGTTCACACATCAT